>NC_063193.1:5287846-5587846 GCF_017589495.1 Alosa alosa | reverse complement strand
TGTAACACCAACAATGCTTTTGTTATGAAGCATGGTTCAGCAAAATGCCATTGCGATAAAACCCAAGAGATTTGAATACCTTCAGATGTTATTTGGAAGACATTTGAGACAATCCACAAAGCGCACAGTACATTTGACTAACAACGCTAGTTTGCTCATGACGAGGCTACCTGATGTGTAGTAAGAAGCCCCGAAATACAAAACGCGGATTACTAGTTTAAACAAAAGGGTTAAGAAAATCCTTTCACGCATTTGCCAACGTCAACAAAGACCAGATGTAGTCTGTTCATCTCAACATGCAGGTATGTTGTTTCAAGCGCAGACTGCAGTTCTCTTTAATGTGGTGACCCACACAAAAAAGAAAATAACTCATTGAAGGCTCATTAGCAAGAATGACACGTTTATATTCACAGATAAAAAAATGTCACCATGTCTTTCAATAAACGTCATATCAAAACATATACTCATAGACATTCCAGATGATGTTTTAGGAGATGATGAGCACACATCAGGTCACTGTTACAACTATTAATCTTACGTGTTCTGCTGAACGAGAAACCCCCACCAGGATGTGTATGGGACACTATCCACTTAATACTATTTTAATTAC
The DNA here is from genome assembly GCF_017589495.1 of Alosa alosa. Lineage (NCBI taxonomy): Eukaryota > Metazoa > Chordata > Actinopteri > Clupeiformes > Clupeidae > Alosa > Alosa alosa. Next base: position 5,587,236 of record NC_063193.1, on the reverse strand, counting down.
CAAAGAGTACAAGACAATCATTTCCACCGATGGATCAAGTCACAATAAGTTGGTAAAAAAATGAATAGCAGATTTGTTGTAGTGACTAAAATGCATGAACTGTTGCAGAGTGAATTGTATGTTCAACCCCCGAATGCAATAAAATCACATGGATCAAAGGTGATCGAGAGTCCGTATGAAAAACAAAGTTTTTAAAAAGGTTTTTTATGGAGTGGAAAATGGTCAATTAAAGGCTGCCGGTCACACTGTCATGCTGTGTTGTGATTGGGCTGGGAGGCGGCTCGGATAGTGATGATCATCCCTATATAAACTGCGACCTGCGCTCCTGTCATGCACGCCAGAAGAAATCAGTGGGCTGATCGCCCGGCGGGGACCGAACCACATCCCTTGATGATACTTGTAAAACGACGTTTCATCAATATTGTAAGCTCTCGTCAACAGCACGCTTCGACCAAACTCCAGCCCGAATCCATCACATTTTCTCAGAGTCTAAACCACCGAAAGATTCCTTTTTTATTTACAGAGCACCGGTAATTTTTGTGAGCAATGCCTCTGAGGTCCGGACTTTTTCTGCTTGTAGTGCTGATTGCATCTGCATATGAACTGGATCAGAATGAATCCTATTCGCCCAGGAGAACGCGTTTCTCCTCCAACAGCCCTTGTAAGTAGCCTACATATTTATCAAGACTATGCTTTTCTGTGATAAAGCTTATTACTGTATTAATTGTATCAGAAGAGATGTAAACGTAAGCCATGCAAATAATTTCAGACCAAACATAGAGACCGAATAGACGTGCAATTTAGCCGGCGTTTTTTGGACAGTTACTGGCGCACACTGCCTGCGTTCCCTTACACCACGTAGCCTATTTAACTACGCTTTCTGGCTAGTTTGTTAGTAATATTATTAGCTTTTTATTATTGCCCATTGACATACACCTCGCCTACACGATACCCTCAAAGACATACGTTGTTACAGTCTTGATTGCATACAGTCATGTACAGAACGTGTACTCACTCAGTTGGTGACTGCGCGACTGCAAATTAGTCAAGATGTTTAACACAAAGCCTACCCTTTTTGCAGCTAAGAATGCCATCATATGCATTATGCATTAAATCATATTACAACATATTTAAACCTGCTGTTATGCTTATTCTTAATCCTTACCATTCTGATTTAGTGTAAGGTGACAGAGTCAAAGCAACCACGAGTATCCGCACTCATTGCCGCAGAAAAAGTGTTCAAGCGCGAGTTTCTAATGGATGGCTGGCTGGTTGGTTGGCAGTGCCGGAAAGGCGAAATCGACTTCGAGCTGGTGTGCTGAACCGCTATTGCCAAATATTATACTTCTGTCTCGTTCGATCTCGTTGATCCATAGTGGTAATGGTTAGCCTATGACAAGGGAGAGATGATTTCTAGGCTAGGCTGTGCAAAAGTACCGGTAATGTCACCAGTTCCTTTCAGTTGTCCTATGCCTGGGAGACATGCAGCCTAACTCAAACTTGCATTTACAGTAAGGAAAAGTGAATTTACTAATTGCCTGATGTGATGAGAAATATGACATTGAGTATATATCTCTCATAACATCTTATAGGCCTACAAGATTGTTGATCGTGGGTGAGAGGATGTCATTCACACATCTTAAGGTTCATTCATCCATTCGTGGGGGAGGGGCACTGAAGAACTGGGTGGTGTATGAACATAGGCGACTGAACAGTTTAAAGACATCTATATATGACACCAGACAATACGTCACAGTATGTCAAGAAATTAGTTTGCTGTAACAGAAATCTGTGGAGAATATTATGCTTTCACCAGTGGGTGCGCTTGAGTGTGAGAATGACACTATCAATTCCATTCCAACAGTCAAATATCAGCGCACACATGCAGGACAAAAAAAATAGTTGGAAAAAAATATTCCCCAATGCAGAAGAATGCACTGCGTGCCTGCAATTACACATCCCTCACAAGACAAGTGAAATACGCCTCTCTCTCTCTCGCTCTCTCTCTCTCTTTAATAGCCTTCTGCACGCCCAATTCTGCCCTGTGTGGACAGTAGACGTTAAACCTTTGTCAAGCGCCACACGGTATTTGCATAACTTCCTGTTGTGCTTAGTTGCCGGGGAAACATGTACTGACTCAGTGCTTTAGTAACAAAGCGGTAGAAGCCAGCACTACACTGGATCCAGGAGACTATAAAACTGAAAAATCGGTGAATAGCCATTCTCCAACTCCTCATCCAATCTGATTGTAGACACTGTAGGTGTATTGGCATTTTGCCAAAGCTGCCTGGAGCAATACGATTTTGCATGGATTTGTGTCTGCAGGAAAGACAGGAGCAACTTTAATGGATTGAGAAATGAGAATCAAAAAGTTTTACAACATACCATCCATTACCTATCAATTCAAATTAACTTAACCATTCCTTTGATATTAAATGCCTTGACCTTTAATAGTAGCCTATACAAGCACAAACTTTTCTCATCCAAGGACTCTAATCAGTGTTGCCATGATAGCCATTGCTAATGGGAAGGGCTGAGGGCATTAAGTCTCATTTAATCTGTGCAGTAAGATATTGGCTGGCAACACAAGGCTGTGGAGTCGAGTGGAGCTGGCTACTAAGTCAGACTTTCCCTAAATCCACCAGTGTGAGGAAAGAAGAGATATACTAACGTAAATGTACTGTCCATCAAGAACACTGCGGCCGCATTGTGATGATTTCAAATCATTCCCAATCCAAAAACATCAGACGTCAAGGGCGCAAAGAAAACACAGAGCTGCGCCTGGGCCGAAGGAAATTACACTAAAGTAAATTACATTAAAAAAATAACCTTCTTGGCAGAAGTAATACAACAAAGGCTTACTGTTGGTACAAAACGGCTGTCTCTTAGCCAGATGTGACTTTGGCCATATAGGGACAACTTTGAAATGAGAGCGCCAGATTGGGGGGCAGCATTGATTGTGCTGAAGGGCATCTCAGTGGTAGCCTACTTAGAACCAGTGAAGGACAGCCCTTCTGTGGTGCTCAGATGGGTGCAGATGAAGGGCCTTCATTCAGAAGGTTTCACTAAGCAACCTGGAAGAACTAGATTCTCAGAGAGATACAAGGTTGTCATGTAAAAGTCTTGGCTAGTTTGCAGAATAAAACCACATGCTCATTGTCAAAGACTATCAAAAGAGCATATGTGACTATACCTAAACCTGACTGTCAAGCAGAGCTTTTTTTTCTTTCTTTCTTTGATGGTTTGAATGCCTTCTCCGTATACTCAGTGAGCTCAATAGTCATGATCACTGGCCATTAAATGCAGATAATATGACAGTACTTTAACCATAGCTAATGGCTCACCTGTAGTGTTGTGACCATTGGGCTCACTGTTTACCATTGCACAAATTCCAGTTAATCTAAACATGCAATCATGATGAAACCTCCCGGTCAGCAGTGAATGTCTCTCCATGTTTAGTGAGTTGGCAGCTAAATAACCATCATTATGATACCACATTGTGATGTAATCCTATTTTATGTACAATTTACCCACCTTGTACTTGGACCCGTCAGTCAATTAGCACAGCTGAGGGATAGCTATGTTTGTGAGGCTTTATATCAGGGGTGTCAAACATAAGGCCCGGGGGCCAGATCAGGCCCGCCAGCAGGTTTCATACCCAGATGTTTTGGGTAGGAAGGGAAAATTAGAAAAAAAGATATTCACATCCAGTTGTCTTCAACAATGTGTTACAAGCAATAACTCTATGATATGATCAATTGATTAAACCTAGCAATCTACAAACCATCCTCAGGAAGGAAGAAGCAGAAAAACTAACATGGGTAAGAGTATTTCAAGAGAGAAAGAGCAGTATATGACAGCAGTACATTATTGTGTACTTGTTTGCTCATAAGTGATATAATTAAACAACACTCTGATACCCATGTAGAAAAGTGATAATGACCATGACAATGACGGCCCCCTACAAGATCTCATTCCAACAAATCCGGCCCACTACCTAATATGAATTTGACACCCCGGCCTTATATACTTGTACGGCACCTATATAACATTTTCTAATAACAACTTTGTGCCAAAACCATCTATGGCATGCCAAGCTGAGGCTCGTAAGCACATGTCCACATAGCACCGTAACACCCATTTATACAAAAGTATAGGCCAAGTTTTTGGTTTCATTACACATAACAGCTTGAGTGGCTTACCCAGGTCAAATGAAGCCTATTCCAGTTTCACGGTGTTAAACAAAGATATGCTTGTCAGGTGGTGATGAAGCCTTAGACACTAAGACATTCATTTATCGCTTTACCACTCTCCAAAAACTTTTTTTGGATGTCTGAGAAAGGACAAGTCCGTATCTGTGTGGTCTAAATCAGCTACGACATTTCTCTCTGTGGGAGATTGCTGGTGCTGATAGCCAATTCATGCAGATGACTTACTGATCGTATCAGGTGTGGCATGGGATCACAGGGTAATGAGGGACTCGGCCCCGGCCTGACACACTTTCATAATGAATGTCAGCCTGACTGTACAGGTTTCTGTTTAAGAGAGACAGACAGGCATTGATAATTAGATACGGTGCGTGACCCTGGCAGCCATGTCTGACACCCCACTACACCTGAGTGCAAACTATTTGAACAGAGAGAGAAAGCCATGAGTGGAAGCTGTGGCTTATATTTAAAATCTATAATAGACATATTTTACAGGGTCGTATCCACTTCGCATTACCTCTAGTTTGCTCAAAATGAACACTTTTACTACTTTGTCCTGGATCGTTTCTTCTGAATGTCATGGCTTACAGTATTTTACATGACCATGGCACTTGACTCGTGACAATGGCCACCATTGGAGGACCGATCAATAGTAAATTGGATTTCAGTTTGCTCATTCGGTGGTCTTTCCCCATCCCTGGTATTGTGATGAGCCCCAGCTTTCATCATCACGCAGTATAGGTCACATATATCAGTCCTCCTCTATGCTGACTGTCGGGAAAATGCAAGTATTAAATTTGCTTGACAAATTACGAATTACGTCAGCTGCGCACTTGTTTTGAACTCGTCTCCGTTTGTAAAGTCTCGTCTCATTGCACAATGGAGGTATTCACAGGGTATCACTGAAGGGGTTTTCTGGTTATTTCAGATCGCTGGATCTTGCCAGATCTGTTGGCGCTGGAGCTTGACAAATTTTTGAAGAAGAAAAAAAAATAGACCCAGTCAGAACAATAGTTCTGTGGTTATGTCTCTCACACAACTCCCATATAAACTCTCGCTCTCTCTTCCTCCCTCCCTCCCTCCCTCCCTCTCTCTCTCTCTTTCTGAGGAGTAAGGCTCAGACCAGACCTGACGCTGGGAACGAGCATGTAGTGCTAAGTGTTTATAGTCTCTGGTGGTGTGGGGCGCTGCTGGTGGTTTTGGCGTGCTCACTCGTCTCGTTGAGCGGGGCGTTATTGTCTTGTCACATGTGAGAATAATGGAAACAGTGAATCTTGTGCCAAACACAGCAGTCAGCAGAACCCAGTCCTGTGTGGCACACATCATCCACCTACACACACACACACACATCATCATCCACACCCACACACATCATCCACACCCACACACACACACACACATCATCCACCCACACACACCCATCATCCACCTACACACACACACCACACACACACATAATCCACCTACACACACACACACACACACACACATCATCCACAGCCACACACACACACACACACACATCATCCACACCCACACCCACACACACACCATCCACACACACACACACACACACACACACACACACACACACACACACACACACACACACTACCCCCATCGTTCTCTCTCACTGTATGCTCCTAACACACACACACACACACCCCTACCCCGCCATCGTTCTCTCTCACTGTATGCTCCTAACACACACACACACACACACACACCCACTGCCCCACTCTGCAGGGCATCTACAGGGCAGACATCTCCTAGCCTGCCACTGGAGGCCCAGGAGACCTGCCGCTATTTTTGGTTCAATGGGTCACAAACTCAGTTCCAAGAACCAGAAACACTGGAATACCCATAAAACCAGTGGCCAATGAGGAAAATGGACAGCAATTATCTAAAACTGTGCCCAAGTCTTTAAATGTTGAAGGTGTTCAGTGGCCAGTCAAGGTAGCTGTTATTTGTTTTTTGTTTTTTTTAAATCTTGTCTTGGAATGAAGTGACTTGGAATTTCCTATTAGGTCATTTAGCTTTACGTATTATTTGATTTAATTACTTGACACATACTTTTTCCCAACCCTTGCCACAGAACAAACGTGTACATGTATTTAGGTGTAACCTTGTGCTATATGCATAAATGAATGCATATATTTGTGTACATTAAGTTTGTGTCCTTATTTTATTTTTATTTTTTTCTGGCATGTTGGATGGGAGTGGTTTGTGTGGCATTAATGTTCCCCCCCCCCTGCAGCAGACGTAGCTCGCTGTCTGAACAGCGCCCTTCAGGTGGGCTGTGGCGCCTTCGCCTGTCTGGAGAACTCCACGTGTGACACAGATGGCATGCATGACATCTGCAAGTCCTTCCTCTACAGCGCGGCCAAATTTGACACTCAGGTAGGTGTGTGGACATAGGAAGGCAACATGGCCATTTAAATATTGGCCTGGCTCCAACTCAGTGGTGCTACCAGTGGGGGTAAAACGAGTGAAAAGGCATGCTATATTTGGATCGCCTTTACTTTGCCCTTTATTATTGCTAAACCATATGGCTAGAGGCACCATTAGTTGGACTTTATCTACTCCAATGGTTCAATGATATGGGCTGTCAACAGCTAGCCAAGTTTAAGGACATGCATTTGTCAGATTTCATTTAGTTCGTATAGCTATGATAGCAGGCTTATGACAGATTTCTTTCAGAGTGATAACATGACTTTTATCAACTTCTGTGCAGGGCAAGGCCTTTGTGAAAGAGAGCCTAAAGTGTATCGCAAATGGAATTACGTCGAAGGTCTTCCTGACAGTGCGGCGGTGCTCAACGTTTCAGCGCATGATCTCGGAGGTGCAGGAGGAGTGCTACAGTAAGCTGGATATCTGCACTGTGGCGCGCTCCAACCCTGACGCCATCGCTGAGGTGGCCCAGCTCCCCAGCCACTTCCCCAACAGGTAAAGAGCTGACCATGATGATGATGATGATGATGATGATGGTAATTGGATGATGATATTTTGAAGACAGTATTGTCTGTGCTTCAACGTGGAGTCAGTAATTCAGATCCACTATTTTTTTTAATTCATTGAATTGCTCCTCATGGCTCTCTAGTTGTCAGTTTAGTGCATGGGCTCAAAAAATAAATAAAAAAAACCCTCTGGATCACAGTAATAATTTGGTCCTTGTCCCTGTTCCGTCAGGTTCTATGGAAAACTTCTGCAAAGCCTGATGGAGTGCGATGAGGAGACGGTGGACCTGTTGCGGGCCAGCCTGGTGACCCGCTTGGGCCCGGAGATCACCATGCTCTTCCAGCTGCTCCAGAGGAAACCGTGCCCGTCCGTCTCGTCAGACCCAGCTGTGCCTACGGGCATGGAGGCTCGGGGCGGCTGGAGGTGGGCAGTGGGCCCCCCCATTTACAAGAGCCAGCCCAGCCTGCGCAACAGGGACTCTGCTAGCCTGTTTGGGAAGAAACACAGCAACGGTGACAGTTCTTAATCTCTCTCTCTGCTACATGACAAAAATAAATAAATCAACCATCAAAATTTAACACAAAACACACAGCCATGTAGATACACACACACACACACACACACACACACACACACACACACACACACACACACACACACACACACACACACACACACACACACACACACACGAGCACATACTTAATGCAGATAACACATCACAGTAAAACACAAACAAACAGTGGTCTCCTTCCCTAGGTGTCCAGTCCAATTGCTCCCTTCCATGTTGGGGGAAAAAACTACACCTTTGGGGGGGGGGCAGATTCTGGGTCAGGTATATTTAGGTATAAATCATTACTTGATTGATTGATTGATTGATTGATTGATTGATTGATAATTAAGATGATGGTGAAAGAAGAACGCTTGAATTCCTGTCTGTTTAGGAGAGTGGGCACCCAAATGGCAGCAATTCTTTGGGATTCCATAGGTATGCAAAGTTTCTGTTTTCATAGGCTGGTAGAGAAAAAAATGTCTGTCTTGCAGTCTTAAAGAGACAGTGAATAAATAACTAGGTAACTATCAAAGTATCTCAACATGTCCGTGCCAATGAGTGCACTGCAGTGACATGTCTAGACTGGGGCAGGTGCTTTGGACCCTGTTGGGTGCTGTTTAACACTCTGATTTTACATCCTTTTAGAATCACAGAGATTAGTTTACTGTTATTCTTTAGTGTTAGTTCAAACTTTGTAACATATTATCATCATGTCTTTTAAACTTTGAGTCCTTCCACCTCTCAATCACCAAGCACAAAAAGAAATATCTTAAGCGTCAGACCAGGATTCATATCTTTAGGTCATGGTCACCATACAGTGCACAAATCTACAGATGTGAGCAATCAAATGTGTAATTATGTTACTTGCAATGAGACACATATACAATTAACTTAAAATATAAAGTAATCCTATAGCATACAACTGGCATATAATATTTTTTTGTTTTTGTTTTGAAATTACAGCTAAAATACGTATGTAATGGATCTACTGGTGATGTGAAATTGTTGGCATGTGCTGTAATAATACAGAGTGTAATATTTATTTATGAGCTAATATCTTTAATACATGAGCTAATATCTTTAATACTTCAGGCTATTCAATTAGGGATTACCTTTTTGTGTGAAAGCTCTCTTTAAAAAAAAAAAAACTTGATCAGTTAAGTATCCTAACAACTTGTATGCAGGAATCTGTTAGAAAAACCAAAACAGGAAAGACTAAAAAGAAGGAAAGAGCAGAAGAGAAACCTGATGACGACTCCAATGCCATAACCATGTTTGAAACGTTTTTTATGCCGCATTTCATCAAACACCAGTGTGTGATGAGGAACTCATGGGTGCCTAGCTCTAGTCATATAGCATAGCATCTAGTAAGGCTAGGAAAGCTACATGTCCCCTCATTGGACTGATGAACAACATGCTCCCTGGTGAATATGACAGAGTGGGTTCAAGCAGTATATAGTTTATCAATATAAATATAAATATACACACACATACATATAAATATATATATATTACTATTTAAAAAGAAAAGCCTTGTTAATTTGTTATTAATATTTATTTTCCTACTATATTATTTAAAAATTTATTTTATTATGTCGCTGGGTTTTTATTGGGTTCGTCTGCTAGAGTTAGTTTATAGATATACATTATTAAGTGCAGTTTAGTTGTTGGATTCCCATGTGTTTTTGTTTTGTTTTTTGGTTATTTTTTGTTTTGTTTTTTAAGATGGTGGCCATCATAGTCAAATGACACAAGCTACCATTCGTTCTACCCTCCACTGAGCTAGGCTAGGAGCATTGGAGCAACTCATGTCATGACTCTGTGCTGGTCATAGGGAACACGTTGGTCATTCTGGTCAAATGAACTTTGTAAGTGGAACATGGGGGAATTTAAAAGTCAACTTTGTTAGCATTGCCAATTGTGTATCTGTGCAGGGTCAAAAGGCTGTTGTTTAGATTATTTTATCAGCTATTATAATCTGCCTGCATTTGAGGGAAAGTGTGTCCATTTTCCAAACACAGCTGGACATGTTATTTTGGACATACATAGGACATGCGTATGATTTCAGCCATGATTCTGTACATGAACAGAAACTTAAACAGTTAAACTGGAAAAGTGAACTGCAAAGTGTTTGCTGGATCCACTCTTGACACTATGCAATATACAATGTTTGTGAAAAGCCTATTTTTTCTCTGAAAGTTTATCCTTAGTGAAATAGAGTGATTACTCCTTCAAGTGCTTCATGGGAAGTGTCGGAATAAACAGAGGCTTGAGGGCAATGCATTTTTACAGTGCTTGTGCTTGGCTGAGGTTGACCTTCATAAAGCGAGAATTACTCAAGGCTGAGAGCTGGAGGGTGGATGACTGTTTTACCATACCAAATGATGTGTAAAGCTGAAATAACTCTCACAACTATGCAATAATCTCTCTATAGGGAGGCTTAACACTAAAATCCACAGAACCACAGTGCAGAACTGGGTAACATGAGGCTGTAGGACCGTAGCTGAGGTCTCCTTTGCAGTCTTGCACACTTTTGTATGCAGGTACTGTGAAGCTGTACCATGTTGAAGTGATATTTTAGTTACTGGATTAACTGTGGCTGATATCTTTCTCCCCCCCAGATTTATTTTCTTGTTCATTTCAAATGCTTTAGTTAGCCGTGCATATTCGTATTTCTTCTATAAGAAGGTGAGTGTGCTACTAACCAGTGCCAATGCAGAGGACTGTGACTGCATGTTGCATGCATCCAGATTCTTGTCTTTATATGCACTTTGCATCACTTAGAACCACTAATGAAGGGCATTCTGCTTTCATGCATCTAAAACCTGTGCTGGTATTTCAGTTTCTCAGCTTGTCTAACATCAAACAGAGGTACAGAGGGGGGAAAAGAGTACAAGAGAACATTGACATTTTTACCAATATACTATGTGCACAGTAAGACCTGATGTGATTCTGGCATTCTGAAAGGTCTGGCTTTGTCTTAGGTATACTCCTATTGTTTGGGTTTAAATGTGTCGTGTGTCTGTCTCCTAGATACCAGGGAACTTCCTGTATCAAATGGTTTGCTGCTAATTCACTTGTGCGTGTCTCAGTTCGTCAGTCCATCAGCCATTCAGGTCCACTGCAAAACGAAGCAAATGTCACTAAAAAGATACTTAAATGCTTCTTATCTGTCTTAAGAGGTCACTGTCAATGCTACCATATTCATCTCAAAATACTGGATATCCTAGTCTAGTCAGTCCCATGGAGAGAATCAAGCACAAATGACAACAACACAGTGTATGAATTTTGTGAGTTGATCCCCACCCCTTCTTGCATCGCATAAATTCCTTAGCTACTTAGGTGTGTGTGTGTGTGTGTGTGTGTGTGTGTGTGTGTGAGTGTGTGTGTGTGTGTGTGTGTCAATAGCCTCCTATGATTATCAAGTCTCTCATTTGCTTACACATCAAAGATCTAATAGATTTAGTGAACTTAAAAGAGAATGTATCTTAAATCAAATGTCTGTATAAGTGGGAAAGAGTGCCCTTGCCAATATGGTGTAACACTATATGACAGGACAGGACCCTGGTCATTATAGCACTGATGCGATTGTGTCAATAAACAGAACTAATATATGTGAGTCACAAAGGCTGTATGAATGAAATTAGATGCTAAAATATTATTGAAGAAAAGCAGACCCCAAAACAAAACTCAGTCCCATTGAAGACAAGCATTCTTTTTGTATGTATTCCCAGAATGTTAAATATTTCTTGAAGAACACAGCTGCCAATATAGGCTGTAGTTTTGTTTCTATTTTCTTCTGTAGAAGCCCTAGCTTGGTGTTCTTGATACTTTGAACTTTGAACTCTGGGGTTTGGGCTCCTGGAGCCACTGAGCTGAATGGTACTCTACTCTTGCATCTTAAGACTTGAACTCAAAATCTCTTCCCCCCATATGTTATAGTCTTTTATGTTATTAGTTTTTGTTTCGTTGTTTTGTTTGTTTTCTGTATATGTCAGTCAAACAATGTTTTGTTTGACTCCAGGTTCCCTGTCAGGTTTATTTTCCTATTTGATCAGTCACTTCAAAATTGAAATCAGTGGTGAATACATTCGCAAGGCATTCGTAGAGATTATTTGTCCTAAAGTTCCTAATGTTACGCATGATTGAATCTTGTGATTTATTTGCACTTTATTGTATACCCATATACATATATACCCATATATATGTATGGGTCTTTTTTCTCCGTGCTGAAAAGTTAATGAAAGATACAAATGCATCAACTGTGTCTTTTTGCTGTTAAAAAATAAACTATGAACATATCTGGCATATGGTATCAAACCTGCGTTGTCTGCTCTGTTACTAAAATGTAGCACAATACACCCTATATAGCGTCTATGGCAACAGGTGTGAATTTGTGTTGGCCCTTGAAAAATTAGTCTATGGATTATTTCACACAACACAAACAATCTACAGCAGCAGGGGCTATTATGACAGAATTAGCAGAAGAAAAACTCTTCATGGAGAACTCTAAGGGGCTGTTCACATGGACACACTTTTTTCACCTGCAGGCGCTCAAATTCAATTGTTTCCCTATGGAACGATGCCACTGACCGTTGCAACATGCCTCACGTTTAGATGAGCAAGGTGCAAGCAGAGAAAAGTGAAGCTTCTAAAAAAAAATGCAAGGTGCTCAAAGTTAACAAGTCAACAATGGATCGTTGCTTAGCTGCCTGCCTTAGCTAAGTCAGGGAGCTAGGTTTTTAGCTACATATATGTATCAACAACATGTACGATAGGAACTGAGTTCAAGCACCAGGTTTGGTTTCCAGTATAAAGGGGGCTAGTGTGAATGCCGCCTAAGTCTGTCTCATTACCTGCCTGCCAATTAAAGCCCGGTTCTACATCGTATGTTGGGTACGACCAATCAGCAGAGGTCCCATGAAGTGAGCTGGTAGGACTGGGGCACTCATTCCTTAAGATATGAACTTTCTTAAACTCGCGCCGCAGTTGAGCTGAAACTGCAAAGTGACTGAGCTTTCAGAGCGTTCTTGTTCCGTTCCAAGGCCCCAGGAAAAAGAAGGGGGGGGGGTGGGTTGGTGTGGGTGTTGTGTGCGAAGCAGAGCGGCGAAACGGCTGCGCTATCTCTGTCAGTAGGGAGAGAGATAATTTCATGGCAATTTGGAAGTCCTGAAGGGCTTTTCTCATTGGTTGCACACTCACGCACTCACAGGAATAGGTGATGCAGCAACGACTCAGACGCGATTCCGGCATGTTCCACTTCTTTACAGAGAAGCGTCCTCCTCTCACTGAAGTTCCCCCAGCGTGGCCCAGAGGACTCAGATGACAGCAAGCCCATGGATTACATCCCTTGGAGCTCTCGCTCGATGCTCGCTAAAAGACCCATCTGTTTTATATATAGTTACTGAAAGAAAATCACTCTGTTCTGTTTACAAAACCTTCAGTCGATCATAAATGTACTGTAGTGTAATAGTGTAGTGAAAGGCCCCTTTTAATGCCAACACATATTCAAATCATGTGTAAAAGGCCATTTCATCACTAGAAACCCTTTTGCAATTACATTTATGTATCTCAAAACTGTTTTGGAAAGCAATAAAACTGTCTTTCTTTGGGCTTTAAGTATAGGAGGACTTGTGGATATCATAGCCTAAAAAATAGTAAAAAAACAAAAAGCTCACACGTATCACTCTATTACTGTCCTTGAATTTAAAGGCTAATCCATGCAAGAAACTGAACATAGTAATTTGAACTTAAGTTAGACTTGGGCTGAGACTATAGGAGGGCTATTTCTCAGAAACTGAAATAAAAAACAAATGATGAGAAAATGTCCTCATATTGATGGCAAAAAAGTGAGAAAAAGGAGAGATCTCATTTTGAATTTCGGAAGGAGTGAATCAGATCTTAAACAGGACAGTGCAAACTGAGTCTAACTGAACCTAACCAGCATAGAGCGAGAGAAGCAGGAGGCCCTGAAGCATAATTGTGCGCCTTCCTAGTATCTCCTTTATTTTCATTTCACTGAGACACTGGTCTGGCACCTGTTGTGCCTGGCCTGTTGTTTCCTGACTGCCAATGCAGTTCATAATCAGTTTGTAAAGGTAAGGCAAAGTAGGAAGTGGGTAGGAGTTAGGTTGGACCAATAATATCAAAATGAATGCAAAGTCTACACCAATTAAGATGCTAGAGTTGGAAACATTTCCAACAGTAACTGTGAGAGGCCAGGCTGTCTTGGAATTGGTGAGTCTGGAAACCAGGCTAAAATTGTACATGGGTGGATAAAAAAAAAATCAGCATCCTTAGTTTCAGAATCAGATGCCTCACAGGTACTCACTCAACTGGCAGCTTTCCTTTTTACATACCAGTGTTTGGATGATAGAGGAGAACCTTTAAGAGGTGCAGAACAAATAAAAAGATGCTTAAGGAGGGCTTGGCACCATCTCTCAAGCATAGCAGAGGAACTGTGATGGTCTGGGGGTGCTGCTAAAACATGTACGTGATGCAGAGAGTGTGGATATATCAGCATGCCATACCCTGTAGACAGGGTTTGACTGGAGCCAATTTCATCCTACAACAAGACAGCAACCCAAAGCACTGCTCCAAATTATGCAAGAACTATTTAGGGAACAAGCAGTCAAGCTGTACTGCTGCAGAATCTGCCAGTGTGATGGAGCATTCCTTGATTAAAGCATATTGTCAAGCACAAAATTGCTATTTCAAGCAAAAGAAAACATTATTTCTAAGTTTGTTTGACGCCTTGGCCTTTTTTCCTATTAATTTCACACACAGTTTGCGTTGCACGCTGTACATAAAAAATGTGCTATAAAAGACTTACTAAAGACTTACTTATGATAAAAATGGAATGTTTCTGGAAAACGTTTCATTTTCTGAGCGATTCCAAACTTTTACACAGTGATGTGCTGCCAGTGTTTACTACATTGTTAATCTTCGAATGTCCTCCTAACTAAACCAAAACATCAATACAATAACAACAACAGTAAGAAAACCTAGTCTCTTTATACTCCCAGAGACATCTTAAGTATGGCTTCTGTACAGACAGCTCAAACAAGCTGCAGTTATTCCTCCTATGGCTCTTGTCTGTGTCAAATCAGGACATGACTGATAACAAACTGGAACAGACCAGATTACTGCTAATATTAATTTACTGGGAAGAATATCTTAAGGACATACAGCGAAAATGTGCTAGATTTCATCATGACCAGTGACTCGCTGAAAGCACAGAATATATTGTAATCACATTCCCAAAGCAGTGTAGATACTTTCTTACAGGGGCGGAGTGGCAATCGGGACGATCGGGAGTTTTCCCGGTGGGCCGGCCAATGAGTCTGCGCGGTGCGGGCCGGCCCATAGAGCTTTAATCGCGGCCGTGAGTCGTACGCGGCCATAGACCTGATAGATGCATTAAGAATTTTCCGCGAAAATCTCCGAGATCTACACTTGAACGTTTGGGAAGTCCAACCAATATTTATACCACTCGCTCACTGTCTATATGTCATTCATGGTTACCCTGCACACTCATCTCTCCCATGCTGATTTTTGTGTAGGCTAGCCTTATTTTTTTTTATCTTAATTCATTTTTGTCTTATTCAGGCTTTACAGAACTTTCATCACAAACAAAAAAATGACAATTTAATTTGTTTGTTTGTACTTAAATTAAAGTAAGCCTAGGCTAGAATGGAGCAAAGCCTCCTGGGAATGGGGAATGTGTTTCTGGTTTATCCAGAGCCCGTCTACAGAGAGCCTGGCCACTCCGTATTAAGTCCCATTGTACCGAATTTTGGTTGCAGTTCCACCAGATTTCCACTGGGGGCGATCGCCATGAGTGCAGAATGAATGGGAGTCAATGGAGCTAGACGGCTAAATTTGTCTCTTTAACCTGATTGTCGTTGACAAATCTCAGATTTGATTGTAGTTTGTATAACTTCAACATGGGTTATAGGTCAAAAGTTGAATGAACGAGTACTTATGTACTTTTGTTTTCTTACAGGTTGGGTCGTTGTTGCCCATAACACGCTAGCATTGTGCTAATGAGTGACATCATTGACACGTTTGAAAGGCTTTTTAGAACAATTAAGTGACTTTTAAAAATATAATACTCAACCAAGTGTATTTTCCATGCCTCCCCTTTCGAATACAATATTCAAATGACTTGAAAAAAAATTATATCCCGAGAAAAGTGGATTTTGAGGGGTACAGCTCCATAGACCTCTATGCATTCTGCACTCGTGGACGAGCGCCCTCATGTGGAACCACAGAAGGAACTGCAACCAGTTCAGAAACCGGAAGTTTTCCGAGAGTGGCAGTTCTCCCCTTAGTAGACATTCTCTGGTTTATCCATATACAGTAAAAGAAATGGACGAACAGACTCCGTCGTTTTCAATGGGAGGGCACTGAGTCAAATAGAACGATTTTTCAGTTGGTCCCCCCAGTACTGCGCAGACTCACACTTAACTTCATGACGTTATCCATCGAACTGAATGTTGTAACTCATATGATAGATACACAGAAATTCTTCTCACACTTCCTTCGCCTTCAAAGTCATCAAAGTTAAACATTTATTTATGTATTATTATTAATATCATCCTCACCAAGTCGTGTTAATGTTGAAGCTACCATACATGATCATCTTCAAAAACAGTCAACAAAACAAAAAAGTTATAGCCTTGAAGCTAATCTTCTTTCCACTTTTCCGACATACGGTCAATCCATCGAACACCTCTGAAATGATTAGTGCCGTTTTTAAAAAATTAGGTTTACTTTTTTATTATTATTAGGTTGCCTCTGTGTAATGCTTTACCTTAACATACGGTCGTGTATGCTAGGTTTTGCTTATGAGTTACCGTCATAGACAGTAAGGTGGACTGAGCTTCTTATCCAAACAATACGGTTATCTCCCTACGGCGCGAAAGAGAGATTAGCCTACGTCAAAGCTAGCTTCCCTCCAACCGAACAAGCTAACCATTCTTCTTACGGGTAACCAACGTTACGGACGAGGTAGTTGAGTCTGTTTTGCCTTTGTAGTGTTTATGTGGATTACACAGAAGCTACAATATCGGCACAGGATATATGTTATATGAAGTTATGGTACTTCAAAAAAATCCTAGAATGAATGGGCTTCTATGGGAGTTAGCAGAGAGGTGGTCCCTCCAGCTTACGTCGATTATTCTACTTCCGGGAATTCGCCTGCCCCCTTGGGTTTATCCAATGAACCGATTGCAGGTCAAGTCTATTTACAGAAATGTAGGGGGATAAATGAGAGGCCCCTCGTCTAATGGCATGACCCTAAACGATCAAGTTCGAGGAAAACTACAGAAGTTTTGACAGTCGACGGATTTGCGTGGTTGCTTGCTGTTTTACATATGGATGGAAGGCAGAGAGAAAGGTTAGCGGAGCTAAAGCATTGACGTTATTGAAACTAGCACAAGCTAGTCTTATGTTGATATGTAGCCTAGGCCTAGCCTAATGACTAATTAGTGGGCCACTCAGTAGTGATGGCGAACTGAAGCTTTCTGAACCAGTGAAGCTTTTAATCCAATTGTATCGAAAAAAGGTTCAGTACTCGAAGCTTCAGAACTCTATGAGGACCTCTGCTGGTGAAAGTTAAGGATAGCATTGTGTCAATGGCGTTTCAGACATTAGCCATGAATGTCTTTAAGTCGAAGATGAATAAATGTTGAGCATGAATTAATGGATAAATAAATAATGTCATAAATAGGCCTAACTAAGCCTATTTTGTACCCTGTATAAATACAAATGTAATTGCCTTCTCTACAAAAACAATAAAGATAGTATTTTGGCTGTGAACATTTCTTGTATTTGTAAACAAATACATCAATTTAGAAGGGAGATGAATAAAGAATGGGCATGCACATTGCACACACATTTCTGTGATTATATTGAGTACGTAGCCTAGACCAATTGTAATCTGGGTTGTGTTAAAACTGCGATTCAGGACTGCACACGCCTGGACTCGAACCCGTGAAACAGACGCACCTTAGAACGGGAGTCGAGCGTGCTAACAATGGAGCTAAAAGCCCACGCTATAAGCTTTTGTGTCAGCAGCACTATTGACTCTGTTGGCTCTCCTTTTTCAACAACCCACAACGGCACGCCCCGTGTCGCGCAACTTTAATGCTTTGAATTAAATTTCAAGCAGTCACGGGTGTGGGAAACGGCTTCGACGCCACTGATCGCGTGATTATCACAAAACGAATCAAGCTCCGATACAAAGCTCCACTCCAAATTGGTTCATGTCTTTGATACACGCTTCGAAGCAGGGGGTTCACAGGTAACATCACTACCACTCAGGCTGATAAATGGTTTGTGGAACTCGTTGGAACTGTCTATATGTAAGCCTATATAGGCCTACTTTAATCATTCTTGTACAAATCTATTCAAAGTGCCTGTTTTTTTCAATTATTTAATTACCTGTGTTATTAGGTTGACATTGTCTGTAGGCTAGGCCTTTTTTAAATTTATTCAGGCAACTATTGGAGTGCTATTATACCCCGATATGTCCTTGCATGATGCTTAAAATTTCCATCCACCCACAAAGCTGTTTTTATACTGCACTGTTGCATATATAGTTCCTTACACATTTATTGAAAGTGCCTGGTTTGTGGTTGATTGGCTTGTTGTATTGCATTAGCACTATATATTTTGTTTGTGCTATATAAAACCTGGCAACCCAAAACCCAAATAAGGAAGCGGGTGCCGACTGCGCAGCCTGAGTCTCGTCGTAAGCAAGCGGGCTAGTTGAATGGCCTCCAGACAGGGGCATCATGCAAGCCAAAATTCAGAGGGGGCACATTCAAGCATTTTTTTTCCGGGGGGGGGGGGTCATGTCAGAGGGGGGCCGGAGATGTCTCCCCCTGGAAATTTTGAAATTCTGGCTGCTAAACATACCATTTCAATGCAGTTTGGAAGGGACAGAAATACCTTAACAGAGCAAGAAGCAACCCTCATCTATCTGAGGACTAAGCTAAAGTATCTATTTTGTAAGTTAAAGCAACACCAAAGAGTTTTTTGTACCTTAAAATAATGTTTCCAAAATCGTTTCAGTGGTTCATCAACTTGTAACAGGGTGAACGGCACTTCTGCATTCGCTTCACAGCCCTCTATCGGCTATAACCGCACTTTGTAACTTTGCCAGATCGGGTAGCGGATCTGTAGTTCGATGGAATGAGACATAAGAAACTACAAATTTGACTTGCATCTGATGTCGCAATACATCATACTTTCATAAATCGTGCAACATATTCTACCTTGTCTATGGACATCGTTATTTGCAAAGCCGGTGCTGGATAAACAAATAGCATGCGTGGGACAGAGGGAAAGTTCTTTGGTGTTGCTTTAATGTAAAACAGATAGGTTGGTGAAAGAACTGTAAGCTCAAATTCAGCTCATTAAAGTGTAAGCTCATTAAAGCATGTTTAGACGCACAAATTTACACTTAGGCGTAGGCTACTACACATGATTTTAAAAACAGTACCATTGCAGTTGTTATGATTTGATTGATATGTGACCTAAGAACAATCTTACATTAAAAAAGTTGCTGAGGTCTGACTTTGTGGTGCTCAGAAATTGAATTAGTTTAATCTTAATTCATGTGATGAAGGACTTTGAACGAAGTTTGACAGGTTTCAGTGCTGTTCATTTAAACACTAAATATTTGAATATTTTACTACTAGTAATATATTTTTCATTACCATTATGGCAAGCAATAGGCTAGGCCTACCTCATTTGTAAGTTGCTACCTGCAAATCATGAGCAAGTGACCTGATAACCTAAGTTATGAGCACATGAGAGAGACTATTATACTTTCTTGCCCTCTACATCACGGTCATAGCGATCCTATTTATATAAAACAACTTTAGGCCTCCTTTTAAAAGGGTAGGCCTATCCCTTTTCACTACATGGATTAGCTGCCACATACGTGAAGAGAACAAGTGGAGATTGAGAAACATCCAACGCAATGACTTGGTAGGCCTAATGTTATTAGGTTGGATTTTGTAGCCTAGTCACTGCAAATTTAACACCCTCGTTTCTATTAAACTGGAAACAATTGAACCAGGAGACTTTGCCAAATATTTGTAATATGTGTAAGAGTAGCCTAGGCTACGTTACACTGACATGTAGGCTAACGTTAACGTAATGCTCTGAATTCGCGGCCAACATCAAATCCATAGTTCTAACTATTTGATCGCCAAGTCAAAATTTCCTGATCAACCACAAATAATTTCACTACTTTTTATTGCTTAGCTAGACTACTTACCACTTCAACACCATTGACTGTATCTGTTTAAACTGTAACTGTAACAGTTCAACTGTTCAAACTGTAGCGTTAACTTTAACAGTTCAACACAAGCAAAACATTGCGAGCTCAATGCGCGTGTGAGATGTTACGGGAACATACATAGACACCAATTTTAGGAAAAGGGCTAATGTTGACCGGTCTTCAGCTATTTTGGTACTGTTTATTACACATCCAGAAGAATGCATTTGAGTCGTTATAGGCTCTGGCTTATTATGGAGCATAATAGGAACAAAGTTATGATCAAAAAAATTATCAGGGAGGAAAAATCCGAGGGGGCACGTGCCCAGAACTAGCTGTTGTGAAATTGTTGGGAATTTAATTGATTAACACATCACATGAACTGTTATTGAGTGTTGTTGATACACTGAACTTGTGCCCTCGGAACCAAATCTGACAGCAAGCAGCTTTGGAGTTTTGGAAGTAGGCTGCAGTCAGGCAGCTAACTGACATGCGTAAGGTAATGGTAAGGTAAAAGCAACGAGCAAAATGCAGTGTTGAAACACGTGTATGAAACGTATTAAATATGCAAACACAGATCCGGTATAAACACTGACACCCCCCCGAAAAAAATCTCCCGTTTTTGGAAAGCTAAATGTTGACAGGTATGATGACAAGGGAGATGGGATAGTGTGCTGTGTATGTGGGGAGAGGGCAGTGTGCAATATGTGTGTTGGAGAAGCTTCCTCATGAGACAATGTGCTGTGTATTGGGGGGGGGGGCAGTGTGCTGTAAGTATGTTGGGGATTTGTGTTGGAGAAGCTTCCTGATGAAATAATGTGCTGTGTATGTAGAGGCAAGGGGCCCTATTGCAACCAGAGTACTGTATGTATGATGTATGTGAGTGATGACAGTGAAGATGTGTGTGTGGGCGGGAGGGGAGTGGAGCAGTGACTGTGTGTGTGTGTGTGTAGTGTGTAGGTGGGGGCAGTGTGCTGTAAGTATGTAGAGGATGTGTGTTGGAGAAGATCCTGAAGACAATGTGCTGTGTATGTAGGGGGCAGTGTGCAGCAAGTATGTAGAGGAGGCTTACTGTAGCAAGCAGTGTGTTGTATGTATGTGAAGTGATGACAGTGATGATGTAAGTGTGTGTGTTGGGGGTGGGGGTTGGGGGCAGAAAGGCTAGGCAATCAAGGACATGGGTAGATGGAGGAGAAATCAAAAATAATAAATAAAAAGTTCTATGGAGATGTGCAAAAGTTGGAGAAAGTCAGATATGTGTGTGTGTGTGTGTGTGTGTTTTGACGTGTGATGAAATAAGAAAATAAATAAAAGGTCTGTAGCATAGGGAGAGGGATGTAAAAGTGCTAAAAGTCTTGTAGGTGTGTGTGTGTGTGGGGGGGGGGGGGTCATGAGTGCTGAGTAGTGAATGAGTGCAAAGTCAGTATAGTGTGAGTTCAGAGTTGGGAAATGTTTGAGAGTGCTAAGGAGTGAATGTGTGCAAAGACAGTATAGTGTGAGTTCAGAGTTCGGATGGCCTGGGGATAAAAACTTCTCCTGAGTCTCTCAGTTCTGGCTTTGTGACTACATAGGCGTCTTCTTGATTTCAGCGGTAGGAATAATCCATTGTTAGGATGAGAAGAGTCCTTCAGAATCTTTTGGGCTCTTAGGAGTACTCTTCTGGAATAGATATCTTGTAGAGCAGGGAGTTGAGTTCTTATAGTACGTTCAGCTGAGCGCACTACTCTCTGCAGAGTACTACAATCTCTAACTGTGGAGTTCCCATACCAGGTGATGATGCTACCAGTTAGAACACTCTCAACCGCTGAAGTGTAGAAGGCCTTCATGATGGATGTAGAAACTTTGAATTTCCTTAGCTGACGAAGGCAGTAGAGTCGTTGTCTGGACTTTTTCAGAACATATCTTTATCAACGCTGTTGAAAAGTTGAGTCGTGAGACACCTAGAATTTGTATCCTCCTATGGTCATGTTCATCCAGTGGGCACCTCCACAAACCAAATATCCATCTCTCACATCGAGATATTGCATTTTTATGCTTGTAGTACATTCAGCAGGTTGAGGGTAGAAAAGTACCTCAGTAAGCTGCACTTTCAACCAGTGAGGATCCTGGATGCCCTGGCTGATGCTTTAGGTTTGTCCTCCACGTTAAACCAGTGATAGTCCGCCGTTGGCAGGGGGACAGGGCCAGGGTGTTTCCAAGCAATTACTTACGTTAACTGTATTCACTGCCAACGTTACCATTTGGCCGTGGGTTGACCAATGTTTGTACAAACTTTGAATTTAAACGGTTTCTTCACAATAATGAGTTGAAAATGCATCATTTTGTCATGTAAGGACCCTAATCATATTGCACAGACATTTTAATGACATTTTGAGTCTGTTAAGAGGCAAAAAGGCATGTTTAGATGATGCCCCCAGTTCAGTAGCACTAATAGTCTTCATTTCATTGCTTGAGTCATTACATACAAAATTGGTGAACTATATCAAATTCTGTCACAATGCTGTAGAATTGCAAAGAGCATATACAGTAAAGCTGTGAAACGTACATATTCAGTGTCTTGTACTTACTTACTCTCCTAACTACAGCAATTTCTAACTTTACTGTAGTTTTCAAATGGCTGTACAAGTACTGTATAGTGCTGTCTTGAGCATGTTCAGGTAGTGTCACCGAGTTCTGACCTTTTTTTGCATGGAAAAACACTGAGAGAATAAACTGCCATAATGAAAACATGACAAAGCCATTTGACTATCTTGTTCATAAACGATGGTGTCAAGACTTCTCATTTTGATGACACTGGCAGTTTCATTGACATAAATACTTGCTTTTGAGGAATGGACTATCCATGTTGAGCAAGTGACGTGCTTTTGCAGGTTATCCACTAGGTTTTGCAGTTTGCACTAATTGTTTTGAGAAATGCACTAACTGCTGTGCAAATGTTAATAGTGATGTGAGAAAAAGACAATTTGATTGCCGTAAATGACACATGCTTGGAAGTGAAAGACCTGTTGCAGGAATTGAACAGTAAATTAGTTATTATATTTAGTAGTATAAAAAGTGAAGAAATGTTATTTATTTTAAAATACAATAATGCTTTGTAAAATAGTGGAATTTATTTTATTTTTAAAATATATATATATAATATTTGTATTCAAAAATATTAATTATAAAATATATACTTGTCATTTAAATTATATATTTGACACCTGCAGAAATTATGAAAATGCAATAACCATTTATTTTGCACAAACAAATCAGTTCTCAAATGTGTGTATAGTGCTCTTGAGTGTTCGTAGATTCTGTTCTTACCTAAGAACAAGAACACATTGGTGAATGCCAGAACCTTCGCAAAAACTGCGTAGGTGCATAAGTGGATTTTAAGAGCAAATTTCTTTGTAATAACAGTTGGTGAATGAGGCCCATTGTTCTCCTATTTGATGCCCGTTATAAGGAAAAGACTTGCGTTTTAATGTTCCAAAATGGCATCAAATTTGGCTGACCATGGATCTCAAATAAAGCATGTTAAGGACAAGCCCATATATTGTTTCCATTAATATAATTAATTTAAGATAATTAATAAATAAGAGTATAAAAAAGATAATTAATTAAAAAGATAATTAATAAATAAGAGCATGAGTGAGGTATGTTATAATATTAGACTTTTTCAAGGATGCAAAATATTGTCCAGTTATCGTTATCAACAAAATTCAACAATCACAAATCAAAAAATGTTTTTTTGGTCTATATCGCTACATCCCTACCTCATAGTCTATCATCATAACTAACATGGCCACTACAATGACCTCCCTTTGACCCCAACAGACTTGCTGACCCTGCCAGACACCAGTTGTGTGGAATTCGAGTTCACAGAGCCGTGTAATAGACCTCGTTTCAAGTTGGAGTGTAAACCAACTTTTGAGGCCTAGAGTTACAGTGAAGAGTTCACCAACACAACACATTTCATGGAGAAGGATCTTGGATGAGTGGGTCATACGACCTCACTTCAGTGGTTAGTCACTCTGAAAGACAGCATTAGCATTGTCAGGAAACCCATAATAACATTAGATGATTCATTCCAGATTGTAGCTGGTTAATAGTCTCCAGAGCAACAGCAAAATCAGGCAGAACACAGGGCTAGTTGTAGATTTTAAAGAGTGAAATTACAAACAAAAAAACTTTAAACGTTCATTTTAATACTGTAAGTAAAAGACCCCCTTTTAATCTGAAGAGAGTAACAATTATTTCAGGGTTAATTGATGACTGCTGATTTTACTGTGCAGAAACTGATTCATAAATATTGAATAGAAAATATAATTCACTTACAGAGTAATACTGTACATCCATTTCAGTACAGTTATCTGTTTGTTTTATACAGTTAATAAAGCTTTGATGTTTTAAGGAAAGGCAAAGCAACACAGAGATATCCCACATCCGGATAATCCATAAGTGTTGACAAGCCAGTGACCGTGTTTTTCCATGATAAGATTTTCTTCTCATTTATGACACTGCCTCACATCTTAGATAAACATGTGGGTTTCCTTGAAAGGCCATACGGCGATAGGCAATGAACTGCACAGTGACAAGTTAAAAGTAAAGCTGAGGCAAGCATGACCAAAGCAAACACAGAAGGGATAGTGTGACCAGCGCTTCATGAGCCAGACACATTTCACAACAATCTACTCATTATCATCAGGCTATTTGTGGCTAAGATGTCCAAACAAAAAAAAAAACACTTCAGCTGAGGCCTCCCAAATCCTTCCCGACAGCTACCTTACCATTACTGAATTACTGAGAGGCTACCTCATCTAAATTACAGGGTGAAAGCGCACACACACACACACACACACACACACACACACACACACACACACACACACACACACACACACACACACACACAAAGCCTTTGCTCTGTCTATACTGGCGCTGTTCCACAAACGATCCCATCTAACACCGGAAGGACAGCGTGTACATTATTTCAGCTTCTCTCTATGTTGTGAAATGATGTAACTGACCAGGCCCAGATGCACACGACAAAAAGCCAAGAATGCTGACAAAAGTTCACAGCCTCTTGACTCAGGAAAGATGACTTTATGGACATGTTGTCTTTTTGCTTTCTCCTCAGAGTGCAGAAGTGACTTTCCCAAGGCTTCGCTGAGGCTCTCCCCACTACAGCATGGAAACAGGCAGTGGTGATACCGACACTCTGCTAGAGATGGCTCTGCTCGATGCTGTTTTAAGCCCCCACCGTCGACTTCAAGGCAGCGCTGCACCTAACCCTAACATTAACCCTAACCCTTGCCTAACCCTAGTGCCTCCCATGCAGCGCTGCCTGGAAGACGACGTTGGGGGCTTAAAACACCATACAGGAATGTGCCTCTGTTGCCACAGAGCAAGTACAGGGTCTTTTACATACACTCACAAATTTTAATTTATTAAATAAACCAATGTAAGCACATTTTAGTCTGACTCCATCCCTACAATAACTCCATCTTCAAATGGCTTGGGGTTTGTTCCGCTTAATGCCCTTTAGTGTATACAACATGAACAACTATACACTGTGAATATCAACAAAGTGTCTCTTAGCTGCGTAAACATAACTCTTGATAGGGACTAGGGAGCCTGTAAAAAAGTATAATCTTTCTGTCGTTTGGAAGGCACGTCAAGAGATACTACATTACAGTAGAACACATTAGTTTTTACTCACTATATGGAAACAGTTTCTTTCCAATTTTCCTGAAAGCCCTTCGATTTATAGAGACAGTTGTCTTGAGACTTTTATGGACATCTTTGCATGTAACTATGACCACTGTTGTACGCATGTATTCCACAGAAAGACTCTTGCAATAAATGCTCATGCACTCAGAAATGGAGACGGCACAGCTGTGTTTGGGTACACTTTGAAACGTATGCCAAAGCCTACGTACAACCACTAGGTGGCGATATTTAATTGCTTTTGCAGTCAGTCTCTGATTCTAATGATGTCTGAGTAAAAGCTATTAAAGTTAGAGCATGACCCAAGATTTGGCCTGAGATGTGGCTACTATTAGAATAATTATTTTCAGTGGAAGACACTAAATCATCTAAAAGCTCGCCTCAGCACTGAAGCATGTCCATCTCTGGAACCCAAAGCACTGGCCCGCCTAAAGCCAGAAGGTCCTGTTGGATCGGAGTCATGTTGTAGAGAGCTGGGTTCTCTCTGGTAACCCGGGACCATTTTCCTTCTACTTTTGTTCCTCTTTAAACAATTTGCCACTTTTTGAGATATGCTTGCTTTTTGTCAAGCAACAAGCTTTGGTATCATCTTTAAATTTACTTTGATGGTATATGGTCATAGTATGGAGGACCGGAGGGAAAGATAAAAACATGTGCTGTTCCAACCGGCCATTCACTACGCAGTTCTGCGCTCCAGGCTGGACCACTGCAAAAATGAAAGGAAACCTTTCACAGCACAACACGACATCACCAAAAGACACCAACATGTTAATAGGGTTCTGTCAGTGCCAATTAGGCATTTGTAAGGCTTTGCATGCCTTGTAGGTAGCTCACTAGTTTTAGACCAAAACCCTGGCAAGCGGATTTTGCCCATTCTAGGGTGTAGGATAGGACTGTCACTCTAAACATTTAACAGAAAATGTGACTTAATGGAACACTCCATAACAATCCCAAACATTGTTGATATTTGACCTTAATACAGAAGCCAATGAACCCTTCATGTACCCCATGAAGCCAAAATGAGATATCAAAGCCATATGAGGAGCTTCTAATGAATAAGAATACATCCAGCAAAGGAAAAAAAATGTTTTAAAGAGGACTTGCAGTGACATCTAGTGGCAAAAAGTGGTACTTGATGGAGATGTCAGGAGATGATGGATAGCCGAGGTCTATCCTGACACTACAGTTTTTCTCAGTCACTTTGGTGCTTTTCTCAGATCAGAATGAAAATTCTCATAACTATAAGTTCAACCTCCACAACATTTAGTCATTTGTGCACATCATAGTAGCAATATCTCCTTCCTCTGAACAAATTGCACATGCTTTTGGACATGTATCAGTTGCTTTGTCATGTCAGTCAAAATGCTGAATAGTCGTTCCCAATAAAACTAATAGTCTTCATTTCATTGCTTGAGTCATTACATACAAAATTGGTGAAGTAGTTATCAAATTCTATCACAATGCTGTAGAATTGCAAAGAGCATATAGTAAAAATGTGAAATGTACGTCAGTGTCTTGTACTCACTTACTCTCCTAACTACAGCAATTTCTAACTTTACTGTAGTTTTCAAATGGCTGTACAAGTACTGTATAGTGCTGTCTTGAGCATGTTCAGGTAGTGTCACCGAGTTCTGACCTTTTTTTGCATGAAAAAAAGAAACTGAGAAAATAAACTGCCATAACGAAAACATGACAAAGCCATTTGACTATCTTGTTCATAAACAATGGTGTCAAGACTTCTTATTTTGATGACACTGGCCATTTCATTGACATAAATACTTGCTTTTGAGGAATGGACTATCCATTTTGAGCAAGTGACCTGCTTTTGCAGGTTATCCACTAGGTTTTGCAGTTTGCACTAATTGTTTTGAGAATTGCACTAACTGCTGTGCAAATGTTAATAGTGATGTGAGAAAAGCACCAAAGCGACTGAGAAAAACTGTAAGCAAAGATGCATCCGTTTTACTGTAAAGTACGTATTCAGCAGCTAACTTAATTGACAAAACCTGATTGATGGAGAGCAAGGCTAGACATGAAACATTACTGTACCTCATGAATGACTCATTTTTGTTGTCTCCAATGTTTCCACTCTCAAACACTAATAGTAGCTGTCCTAAAGGTTGAGATTGAAAACACTCAGCATGCATATTGATAGATAGATAGATAGATAGATAGATAGATAGATAGATAGATAGATAGATACTTGATTGATCCCTAAGGGGAAATTCAAGGTCTCAGTAGCATACATCACACACAACATGCACTTACAGCAGAAGAAGTAATATAAGTATATACATATAGAAAAGCACCATAAAGACAGAAGAAGATGAAAAAAAATACTAAGATAGTAAAATACTAAATATACTAAATAAAACTAATATATCCACATAGTGTGCTTAAGGATGATCAAGCATGAGGCGCTTGCAGTGATAGGGCAGGGACTGAGCCTGTAGTTCTGTATGCATGGTAAGGTGCTCTATGAGAGTGAGTGTCATGGTAATAGTGTAAAAAAGTAAGTCCAACAGTGCAACAGTGCAAGAATAAAGTCTAAAGACCAGCATGAAATAAATATGGAGAATAATGTAGACAAAGTAATATAAACAACTATATCAGTGCAAGAATAGGTTGAAGTAATAGGGTTACAGCCATTGGTCAAGTATTAAGTATTAAGTACATATGTAGATAATGAAGAAATATTGACAGAATGGGATAAATAACATACAAAGATTACTGTTTCACAATGCACCAATTCTAGAACAGTACTGTGTTACCATGAAATTAAACCAAGTTTTGATACCCCATTTTGAATGTATTGATGCTTAAAGTGTTTAAAATAAGTTTTAATTAAAGATGTATTAGGGCAATTCCACGGAAAATTGACTTTTTGTCACATCCATAACACCAGTGAAATGCCAAGGCATTTGTATGATGTGAATGATAACATTCATTGTTTGTGCATTTTTTCCTCATTTACATTCTTCAGCCAAAATTAGCAAATGCTCAAATGTCATGTAATCATTCACATCATACCATACCATCACATTTTATTGGCGTTATGGATGTTACAAAAAACATAATTTTCCATGGAATTGCCCATAATATGTATACATCTTATGATGCATAAATATTGTACATCTTTATAATATAATATTTTAAAAGAAATGTAAGTTCTAAGTTCTATCATTTAGGCCTATTCTATTACTTCTATTACTGATGTCTAAGTATTTTGCTGTGGTGTTGTTTCAGTATTGGTATCAGAATACTTAGGTATGGTATCATATCAAAGTCATAATTTTGGTATTGTGACAACACTGCATTAGATAATAAACAATGACACATGACTATGCTTAAGGCCAGACCATGACTTCCTACTTCACCTGAGAGAGACCACCATGGATCTCAAACTGCAAAGCTTCATCCTAGAGTGTACTGTCAGAGCCTGACAGCTCCATAGAGCAATTCAACTTCTGAGTATGTCGGCAGTAATTCCTCCACAATACAATACACATAAGTTATTGCACCAGCAGTTTGTTTTTATAGAGTTTCCATAGTTACAAGATGACTGTGGTCTGACTCTGCACAGTAATTGGCATCACATTCTTTTACAGAATACAGGACACCCTGAACATTGTTATTACATGAATTGGAGGCAATTAGTAATTCTTGCCTCCATACTAGTTATGTCATGCTACAAGATTTTACCACCACTGGTTCAGGTTGACTGTGGAGTGACATAACCTCCATATGTATACATCTCAACCCCATGTTATCCTGTTGTTGTCATGTCTGAAAATGCTCGTAAAACAGTAGAACAAAGATATATACAGCCATTACTTTACACCCACAATGCTTTATGAAGATTAATGTGCATATACAGACAGCAATTGGATATTGGAAGTGTGTGGTAGCACGCAGAGTTCAATTCATGTTTATAAGAGAGAAGGGACCATACATGGAGGCTAAGTGGGTTGGGTGAAAGAGGGCCTAAAGCTTTCTTGGTTGCAGCCGTTACACTCTTGACAACACAACCTCTGAGGGGAGTGGTGGGGGGGTGTTTTTCCATGACATGGAACAGATGCTCCCCCACTCAGAGACGTCTTCTTTCTTTCACACACACACACACACACACACACACACACACATTTCAAGTACGAAGACAGGCAACATGCTCATACATGAAGGTGCTATGAAGAGGATCCTCTTCAGGCAATTCCACAGTGGAACACAGTGAAGAGACCGGGAAACAATCCCCTGACACTGGGCGCTACCACTCTCTTTTTTAATTGTGCCCCCCTCTTTAATATCCACACAACTCTTATACAATAACACAGAGCATACTGTTCACAGAGCATTACTAAACATGACTGCTATCCCTTCCGATATAGTTTGATTCCAAAATGCTGTGTCCTCCATTTTAATGGAGGTTTTCAAAATTATTTTGTTTTCATGCAATATATGTGGAACTGCAACTGGGTTGTTGTTACCTGATTTATCTTTACCCAATTAAAACAACTTATTGATATTCTTAAAAATAAAGTTATTGAGTTTTGGAACCAAACTCTTCCATTTTCATTGTGTCATGTGAAAGCCATTTTTAGATGCACTCACTAAAGTGAAAGAATGCCAAGTAAGCATTGTGTGAGTGCTGCTGTGTGATTTCACTCTTGAGCAGTTTGACTTGGGTGGAGCTGTATTGTGAGGATGACTGCTTGTACTGTACTCCTCTGCCAGACAGCAGCAGCACTCTCAGACAGATAATCCACCTGGACTGGTCGGTTTTGTGTCAAGACAATGCATCGGGAGAAACTTATAGGGGCAACACTGACAAGAGATATCCGTCAGACCCTGGGGGACACCCACAAGTGGAGTTGTTGTCTGCATCTGCATATTGTGTGTGCGTGTGTGTTTGAGTGTGTGTGCGCGGGTGTGTGTGCGCATGCACATGTCTGTTTGTGTGTGTGCATGCACGTGTGTGTGTGTGTGTGTGTGTGGTTGTGTCTGTGTGTGTGCGCGCATGCACATGTGTGTTTGTGTGTGTGCGTGCATGTGGGTGCGTGCGTGCACGTGTGTGTGTGTCTGTGTGTGTGTGTGTGTAAAGAGAGAGAGAAAGTGAGTGTGAAAGGGTGTGGATGTCTGAAAGTCTGTTGTTAGAATTTCAAACTTTATTGAGTATACAGGTTAATCCAGGACAATTACATGTGAAAGGACAAGTAAACTCTGAAGCGCACTGCACTTCATATCAACAATGCACCATTCAGTACGAGTTGATGCCATCACCTACTTATATACCCTCTTATGAAAAGAAACAATGTGGACGATGATGGCTTGTAAACATAACCCCTGGTAAAGCATGCACTCCAGCCTCCTCTCTCTCAAACACAGTGATGGAGCTTGGCATCAAGAAAGCATTGCCACCACAAGATCAAACCCTTGACAACCACAGAGGCTCTCTTAGAAAATAGAAAAACACTTCAGGTCCAGCCCTCTGCAAAATCACTGGTGTATGGGATTACAGTAGCCAGAAAAGTCACTTGGATGGAGAGCTCCTCAAAGGAATCTCAAGTAACATTTTGATGAAGATCTCTGGTGACAAATTGGCCAGTGGAGAGGGACAGGAAGAGCGCCTCAATGGGACGCCAAGCCTTCTCTTCTTACACAGGCCATCAGGTCGCTATTTTACTTTATGATTAATTAGGGCATTTTGTGGTAAGCGTTACTTAACTGGCTTCTTACGTTACAGCAACGGGACAAATGGCGGGATTAAGGGAGACCGACGCGCTGAAGGCCCGGAGGAGGGAGCACGGGAACACGAGCAGGCTACGTGGGTGTGGGAGTCCCTGTCTTTAAACTTCACAGGTGTAGCGTAATTAAGTAATTTACTCATCAAGGTAGACGTGGCAGACTCCCTCTGGAAGAACCCTCTCTGTACTGGAGGCATTTAAAACTATATTCTTCCCTCTTCTGAAATGTATGCCTTTAAACGTATTACATGTATCGTATCATAACAAAAGGCATCAGATGGTTAAGGTAAAATTGTGTTTTGCAGATACAGCGGTGCAATTATCATATTCAGTACATAACTAAATGAGATAGTGAGGTAATTCATTGATTTTAAACCTGGTGTTCATCGTTTTCTATATCTAAATTACAAATGCGTTGGCCTTCAAGCGCTAAGG
Source organism: Alosa alosa (assembly GCF_017589495.1). NCBI lineage: Eukaryota > Metazoa > Chordata > Actinopteri > Clupeiformes > Clupeidae > Alosa > Alosa alosa. The sequence continues at coordinate 5,555,337 of NC_063193.1, read as the reverse complement.
ACTCAAATTAAGTTATACCGACTCATGGGAATAACAGACCATTAACGTATCCATAGGCTCACAAATAGTATACCTTAGGCCTACTCCTTTTTCACGGCTCAGCTGTAACATTTCTTACCAAATAGCGTAAAAACGTCATCTCCGCCGTTTAACACCAACAATGTTATGTTGTTTTTAATCTTCTTGGTGTCCTGTTTTGGTGTTCAAGATATACTCCATAAAATGTTCCATTTTAAAGGTAGACAGATTTTTACAAATCACAAGAAAGCAGCAACTTGTAGACTCTCTACATGAACAGATCGTAGCAGACAGTATTTCAGCAATTAAAAGTGGCGCTGAGGTTAAAATGTTTTACATGACATCGTTTCAAGTTGTATGGTTGCATTAAATAATATGTTGGGCCAAGTAAACACAATGATGCTAATGAAAAATGTCCGAAAATGAATTATTTATTAACATTAGTAGGCCTATATAAATTAAAAGTGAATTATTCATAGTCATACTTGGGACAAGAGGTCACGCATAAGGCTAAACACATTTATGAAATAACAGGTTTACAAAATGTTTTACCCAAATTGTTTATGAAAGGGAATTGTTTTACATCAAGTGAAATTCAATTAAGTAAACATTTCAGCTCCCAAATCGTTTAAGAAAGGATGTTTATTAGTCAAACAATGTGGAGTACATACCCAAACATTTTTGCGTTGGTTTAGCCAAAGCCTAGCAAACAAGTGGTTAGACAATAAATCCAAGCGTACTTCTCTTGTTCCCTTAAATGGAGAGGGAATTGTCACAGACAGCAGGGCAGTTGATTTTTCTCAATTGTAAACCATTACGCATGTACTAAATATTACACACACACACACACACACACACACACACACACAGAAAGGGAAGTCATTATATAGCCTAAATAAATAAGTTACTTCAAGCAGAACTTCGAATATTCATAGTTTAGGCTACTCCGAAAATAAATATAAAATATGGTTCAATAATACATATGGTTCATGGAGCATGTATCAGTAGGCTATACAAAGATGTTATACAAACCAAGACTGACATGCGTGGGCAGGTTTTCTGTCTTAAATGTGAAGGCCTACCTTTGATGAGCTGAAATAACAGCCAACGCAAAGACAAATATCATAAATATATTTGGGCCTGAAAATAGAAATGCTGACATCACATCAAAAAATAAAAAATAAACCGCGCAAAACAAGGTAACAACTTGACTTATACAGATAGGCGAACACGTTCACGTAGTTGGCCTATTCTAGCTAAAGATTGACTCACAGATAAAATATAAAATAACCTGGAATCATTGGAATTCCGTGCGCATTTCACTGAAATATATCCGGATTAAATTAAAATCCACCGGTGAACCTGTTGGTCTATAGCCTATACAGAGTAGCACAAGAAGCCTATCATGGGACCACTGATGAGCACTTTAGTCTCCCTGTCAAACTATTGCAGAGGTCAGCCGGCAGCAGTCTGCGGGGTCATTACGGAGGGATAAAGACGTTCCCGCTCGCCCCCGTTCTCCTGATCTTCTCAGCCTCAGCCAAGCATTGCAGTCTGGCGCCGCGGCCTCTTCTCCTCCACAACATTAGGTGTAGTATTACTGTTTGTTGTGGCCTGTGTACACTAATAGGCCGTTGGAAGTCCGAGCTTGTGTAAACCTCGGCCAACATCCACCTTGTCCTGCTGGTGCACTCAAGCGTGGGGATGTGGACACTAATTCGACGTCCTGCAGACAGGACAGGGCCATGGATGTTTGGGGTGTGTGGCACAAGAATGTGTGCATTATCGATAGAAATGAGTAAGTCAATGAGGATGGCACATCAGATCTAAGACTTTCAACAGCAAGCCTAAAAGTAGGCTACATCAAGGGCTAAGTAAGCCTCATTAACTGTCATTAATAATTTCGATTGGATTATTTTTGGGAGGCTAACAAATCTTCATAAGCGTCATTTCCCTTTCCCCCTGCCATTTTCCATGTTTAATTTGAAATAGTTTGTGCTATTATCATTAAGCTGGATAATAGGCTAGGCTTATTCTAATGCAGATGTAGGCCAACAATCTTACAAGAATGATTTTAAATTAGTTTGTTACAGAAATAAAACTAACAAACATGAAGTTCACGGTTTGTGAAACCTTCCCATTCCTGTCTCATTCTCAAAGAGGCATTTCTTTTTGAGTTGGTCATTCTTCAAATCCAGTTACTGGACTATTAATATTAGACATTCGCACACTTTCAAACAACCTGTTTACCCAACTGGATTTAATTTCAAATATTCCGATAATACATATACATATATATATACATACATATATATATATATATATATATATATATATATATATATATATATATATATATATATATATATATATATATATATATATATATATCGTATAAATATTTGTGCATGCATTCAGAGACAATTCAGAAGCTAGCCTCACCAATATAAACGGTTTCTAGATTAAAATGTCCTTTACGTCAAGATGTGCATAGATTAAAGCAATTAAAGAAATTCTTAATGTTAGTTTTCCTAATGACAGTGTCTAAGGTATCCTATATTTAAATATCTATTTGAAATATAAGGTATATTAAGGTATCCTATATTTCAAGTTTCTTCCATAGGCTACTCATATTCCAACAGATTGCAAAAACTTCGTTGGCTAAATGATGACCACTATAATATTACTGTTGTTGAGTCTTTGAAGCACAGAAAAGGGAGTGGTCTCGGGCGTGATAAGAGCTTGCTTCACGCCATGCGTTTGACTAGGGGTGGTGAAGGTTCGAGGAAGCACATAGGGAGACGCGCCTGGCAGAGAGCCGCTCTGGCACGCAACTGAAATTTATCCCACTACATGAGGAAAGACATCAACAAGACATCTCGGTTACGGGGCTGGAATAAATACGATTGGATTTTTTTATTTACTGAAGTGTCTTGAGTTTGCGTAAATCTGATTTGGAGACGTCGCTGGCAGTCCTCAACAAGTGATGCTTCCCTGCCCGGTGACTTCAACGCCGTTCTCGGTGAAGGATATATTAAAGCTGGAGCAACAGCAGAACTATGTTTTTAATCAGCAAGCGACCTTGCCGGAACTAGATGTCCCTCCGATGCAGTCTCTCCAGTGTATGCACAACGCGCTCAGCCGAAGTCTGGATTTACTGTACAGCCCGGACAAGCCAAACTTCACCGCCGGTGAACAGCCGAGATGCGGAATGAACTCAGATGATGACATGCTCCGAGGCTGTGGTTCCCCGACGGAGGATGAGGCTGATCTAACTGAAGACTCAGGTGAGCTTTCTAACCTTCCAAACAGGTCTTGGGTCTTACAAGAAGGCTAGTATGTTATGCATTCAATGTGCCTGGAGAGCATACATTTATCTGCCTGATATTACCCCAGTCCTAACCTATTCCATTAATTAAAACTGACAATCCATACCAGACATCACAACACTAAAGGCATAAAGCTTCCTCAAGTTGCGTCGTTGAAGCTTGTTTATTTTAGAGGACTATCAACGTGGCGTTATTCAAATGACCCCTCTACAACACCCCCCTTACAGTAAAACTATTAATAATTTACAGATATCATGGCAACACCACGTCAAGTCAAGCCAGGAAATTAAACATGTGTCGTAGCCTACAATTTTGGCGGTTAACCAGGACAGCAAGAATATGCTTTCGGAGTAAATTGTTGCTTATTGTTGCCTCAGTTTGCTTGGTCGGTTTCAAGAAAACAGATATACACACATGAAATGCACTTAATAGGCCTAATTCTCTGTATTTTTCTAAAACGTTTGGACTTTCTTTTTCACAGGCGCATGTGGAAACGACATTTTGAATGGCAAAATCAGGAGCGATGACGGCAGGCCGAAACAGAGGCTGCGTCGGAAGCCGCGCGTGCTGTTCTCCCAGGCGCAGGTGTTGGAGCTCGAACGGCGCTTCAACCAGCAGCGCTACCTCTCTGCGCCAGAAAGAGATCACCTGGCTACCCTGTTGAAGCTCACTTCTACCCAAGTAAAAATCTGGTTCCAGAACAGACGGTACAAGTGCAAAAGACAAAGGCAAGACAAAACACTGGAGTTGGCCGGCCACCCGTTACCTCCTAGAAGAGTTGCAGTGCCAGTATTAGTGCGAGATGGAAAGCCCTGTCTTGGCGCTACGCATGCGACACCATACAATGTTACAATGGGCTCATATACGTACAACACTTACTACAGTGGTTACGGCAACAATCCGTACAGTTGCAATTACGCAGGTGTGTCGCCTTTGGTGAATACTGCGCAAAATCCTATTGCTGATCTGAGCCTGGCAATGAGTAATACAGAAGGGCCCATCAGCCAGCAAGGACCCTTTCAAAGCTCTCTCCCGGGTATCAGGGCATGGTGAGAGCTGCGCAACATAAACACCATATCAATATCATGAAGAACAAATTATTGCAAAGCTCCGCAATGGACATAAATGTTAGGTTTGCAGTGAAACACTGTACCATCCTGACCCGAACCCCGACCTTATGAATAGACTATGCCTATCAATTTTGATTCATAACGTATTATTGTTTTGTTAATTATTACATTTGTATTTCCAGCCATTTAGACTGACACGTACGGGCCTGGCCTTCTGATATTGTCAACTAAAAATATAAATATTTCTTTTTTCATTTTTCTTTTGATAAACATTTAAAAAAAATGTCCGTCTTAATAAACGGTATACTACAAAGCATTATTTTCGTAATAAAATGTGAAAAATGTGGGAAAGGATGTGCGTAATTTGTTTTATCAATGTTCTACATTTTGCTAAGAACACATTCATTTTATGGTTATGTTCGTACAGATATTCTGCAGAGAGTCTAAATATGGTCATTCTATAACAAAACACAGGCGATACAGCCTAGCCTATACATACCTTCCCCGCTTTTTAAATCTTAATGGAAATCAAATGGGGTGTTAATGATTGTTCCATGGACCAAACAAGCTAAACAATGGCTGTGACTGACTCAATCAGATTTAGATAAGATGCCAGATCCTGTCTCATCCTGGACCGCTGAGTAGGGTAAATAAAGCAGCAGACAGCGCGTCTCTACTCTGCAGCGTGTCTTTCAGTCGAACAAGAGCCCTCAGCTCATCTCCCCCAGTTTAGAGGTAGGCCAGATAGACAACCTACTTCTACAACACAGAAGTACAACTGGCTGACTAAGTAAACTAAGTATTATCATTATTATAAACGATAATACCATTAGGATTTAACAGCGTCTGTATGATTATTATTATTGTGATTATTATTAATGTAATAAATAAAAAATAACTTTTTTTTATTAATACAGTATTATAGTCTATAAAATAGTCTTTGTTTTGCTTACTTTATTGATCCTATATTTACAGAGTTTTCATTTAAGAAAGGCCTCCAAATATCTGAAATACATCACATATAACAGAATGCATTATGATCCATCACACAAGTTAGTCAGGAAGAAATACTAGGTCCTACTACATTATATTTTATTTTTTACGCACTACATCTCTGAGTGACATTACACACTTTACATACAACAAAACACCAGAGTGACACAATGTTAAATAAACCCTCCCTGCATGTGAAATCAACAGCATCTCACTTGACCACTGCAGTAGACGGCAGAAACTATTGAATATTCATTGAATGTGTTTAATGACCATTATAGTCCATTAAGCTACTGACCACAAGAGATGATTATCAAGCATTCCTGTCATTTGATGGAGGTGATATGTCTGCAAACTCTACTCTTGACATAGCGAAAGCCCTATAAGATAAGGGACAAGAAAGATGGGAGGGTCGCAAAGATAACTGAAGGAATATTAGGCTCATAGCAATGTTTTAGGAGGGAGATAAAGCAAGGCTCTCTAACTGGGAGCTGCACTTAGCTGCAGACAGTGTGGAGTCCTGGGCCACTTGAGCAGATCAGATAAGCTGAGTGAGTGTCGGAAGCTAGACTTCTTGCGGCAACACTCGACGTGTGCCACAAGGCGACACCGGAGGAAGAGATGATATCAGCCAGGCACTTACCTATCAGAGATGAGCCAAGCTTAAGGAAGCTGCTTAATCAGTCAGTGTGTGTGTGTGTGTGTGTGTGTATGTGTGGCTGTGAATGGTGAGGTGTGTTGTTAAAAAGTTATTTCCAATCTTGGTGTGTGTGTGTGTGTGTGTTCATGAAAGTGTATGCATATTTGTAAATGTGCATGGTGTATTCTTTATAGTTACATTGTTCATGCCAAATAGTGAATTAAAATGTTGAATATAAAACACTGTTCAGAATTTAAAAACGTTGGTTTATGCTAAATATACCAGTTCAAGACATAAGAATCTGTTTATGCTAAATATACTAGTCCAAGACATAAGTATCTGTTTATGCTAAATATCCCAGTCCAAGACATAAGTATCTTTCGAGATGATCTATTTATCAAATCTGCAATTTGATTAACAACAAACAACACAGAGTGAACACAAGAATTGTACACCGCAGATAGATAGATAGATAGATAGATAGGTAAGATAAGTATAGACATATAACATATATATATATGTTATATGTCTATACTTATCTTACCTATCTATCTATAAAGTATAAACATATAACAAAACTCCACTGTACAATAGAGACAGTAGAAGATAAGAAAAACTAACAAAACTAAATACTAAATATACTATATAAATTAAATTAAAAAATCCACAGTGTGCTTGAGGGTGATCAAGCATGAGACGCTTGCAGTGACAGGGCCGGGACTGGCCTGTAGTTCTGTGTGTATGGTGAGGTGCTCAAGAGAGTGAGTGTCATGGTGAAGGTGCAAAAAGTAGTCCAACATTAGTCCAACAGTGCAACAGTGCAAGAATAAGGTCTAGAGACCAGCATAAATAATATGGACAAATAGGAGAGTAAAGTATAATGTAGACAAGGTAATAGAAAAAAAAACTATGCCAGTGCAAGAACAAATATACTTTTCTTTTCAATTGTATGAAATATGAGTTACAAAGTCCTCTTTTGAACGGACAGAAAAAACACCTACAGCAATTTAGCCATGATTACAGCTTCTTCCGTGCTACCTACTCACATGCACTCCTCAAAGAGGTCCCTGTCACAGCTGAAATGTGTGAGTCAATAGCCTCAGGTATGCAAAGCAAAAACCTTGATCACCCCCTCAATTGCAATATAGTTATCCCTGCAGATTCCAAAATGTTTGATGATGTGTCTCTGCAGTTAGTTGAAGTTTCACTAAACATACAAGTAAAAAAATGTAAAGTAGGAAGATTAAGAATGATGAGGAAGGATACTTCTGTTAGGACACAATATTTTTTGTGATATTCACTCATCCTTATTGTTTGTCAAAGTTAAAAATGTTGTCTAGATAGTGATTTGATGAATGAAAGTTATCTCAACAAGAGTCCAAACCTGTCTGCCAAGACTTGTGAGGGTTGAGATTTTAAAAGAGCTGAACTACTGGCATGATGTCAACAGCAGTGTCTTAAGCAAAGATAATACGTTTTTCAACGCTGTGGCAAAAACTGCAACTGCCTTGCTTGCTATGTCTGTTTAAAGCAGGCTGTTAAGCACTGTTGTCTGTACTTGCATTAGCTGGAGATTGGTTTAGGACATCTCTATGTGAAATAAAGCAAAACCTTCCCCCAACAAAGCTTACATCTACACATCCGTCCACACTTATAGCACATCACTCAACTGTCGGCCATCTTATAAACAACCTCTTGTCTCCTGGCAACAACAATCTTAAACTCGGTTGAGTAAAAGGAAAACTTGTAGCCTTTTTTAACGACTTCAATTACAATGATGTATTGTCTGCACTATTTTATTTACCCAGCATTCTTGTGTTTATGGTATTTTACGAGTTGTGTAAGATTGCGGTCTTACAAACTGTTAGCAGGAAAGGGGCTTTGCCAGAGTTTTAAATCATACGCCACCAGTTTAAACCAGTCTACTGACTGTGTATTTAAAAATGGACATAGGTTAGAGGGTAGAGTGGGTACTCTAGTAAGTACTCTCACAGTAAGTTGTTCTTTTCTCAGCAGGAAGGAAAAATATTTATCAGCTGGATTAGGAGTGATGTAGATCAACTCTGATTATGAATATGACATTTGGTTACAACAACAAAAAAATCATACAAATCCTAATTTTTGATGTAAAGTTGGTAGCAGCTGAGAATGCAATTAAACTCAGAGGATAGGGTTTTAAAAAGTCCAAACAAAGCAGCAGTTAGGTGTATTTCAGTGATGTATGATATTTAGAAGTTGCTTTCAGACTCTCCGCCTTCTGTGTTTGATCGCAATCACGCATCAGGAAAAAATGTTGCGTTTTGTATCCACTAAGACTACTAAGAATAAAGAAATGCACGAAACACACCATGGGCTATTTATCCAAGGTTTAAGCCAGTTTGAAAGGCGATGTTTGTACTGTCAGTCACCCTGTCAACCTCCAGTCTGAGAGCGCAGCAACATTTCTGCCCTAACCAGTTTGATTGAACACCAAACTGTCAAACACTCACTTACCTGCACAGGGCAGCTTGCCTGAAGCCTGCTACGTGCTATCAGATCGGACCCGAAGGCCTAGAAAAGAGGAGAGGATTTTAACAAAGGGAGACCAAAACAAATGATCAATGTCAATTGAGACAAAAAACAGGCAGAGGCCTGACAGATACAATACTCATATTCCAAGCAGGACTGTACTCAAAAGTGCATACAGCATACTGTATAACATGCTGTTTTAGCTATGTGAGTATCACATGAATGGATAGGACAAAATGAAAAAAGCTGCCCATCCAGCCAGTGAGGTCCAGTCACTAATATGCAAATGAAATTATTGTCCACTGGCCCCCTCTGCTGGTTAACAACATTAACTTCAACCCAGTTCTGTGGAGATTAAAACATACCAAACAACCAATCAAATAGAATTGTCAAATGAGGGCATACAGTCAGACATAGGTTAAACACATTGAAATAATTAAAAACATGACAAAACTATAAGTATTTTACAGCAACCTAACTGGTGGTTACGGTTATGCTCATATTGACAAATATCTCTGCTGCTGAGTGGATCAGTACAGAGCCCATCAAACCTCTTCAGAAATCGCACTGTCCATGTGAGCAGCTCTCAAGGAGAGAAAGAAAACTGGAGAGTGGCTCTCCATATCACTGAAGAGCTCACCTGTTCAAACCTCACCTGGCAGGTGTGTGTGAGGCATCTTGAGCCAACATAAACTATGCCCCATCACAACCGAAGACGTCTCTCTCTGAGCTCACAAAGGTCGGGCAGGCGTCAGCAGAAGCTTGTTTGATCTCTCATCAATTCAAACCCCAATCTGAAATAATATTTTCACTCCTGCCTAACAACTGCAGTTACCACAATACTGCTGATGTGTAAAAGCAACTTCCTTCGACACCACAACTCACATTGTTGTGACTGTTTGCAGAGCTTACTTTACAGTTGCTAAGTGGAATGGGTGTCTTTGTAAATGAAAGGACGAATCATCTGTGTGATGGCGCACAGTCCTTGTACAATAGGATCTTTCCCTTTTTTTCTGGACTACTTCACTAGGACACATTAATACAGCAGCAACACACAAAAATAGAGACTTGTTTAAGTAATTACATGAGTTTTCTGTTAAATAAACATAATTCACTACAGAGCACATCAAGCCAAGGTGACAAGGGGCTCTATTTTGATGATCAAAAACGCGGCGCAAAGCTTATTCTTGTCCCGAGGTAAAGCTTATTTCAATCTTACACTCAAATTTTTCGCCATGCGCTTCACTTTTATTAACCCCTTGTGCCCAGGGGTTTGGCAGAAGGTGTGGTCTGGTGCATGATCCAAAAATCGGTATCTTACACCCTCTAAAAATCATTACGCCACTGACCAAGAAAAACCTGGTCTATAGCGAAAGGCTCATCTAAAGCACAGCTGAAGAAGCACTGTCACGAGATGTAAGCAGCCCTTAGCAAGCAGTCCTAAACAACTTCGAGCTATGTTTCCGATGGTAACCACTTGTCAGTCAATAGTTAAAGTAATTAACTGTGTGGAACTGTTTTGTCGTTGACTATGAGACCACAGTCAAGTTAGACCACAGTCACTTTGCCCTTGAGTTCAAATAATAGTGCCGACGTGTGTAGGCTAGACTCTGCTAGGTTTTGGTAAAGCAAGGTTTATTGGATAGCAGATTCCTTCAAATGCGCCGCTGACTATTAAAATACTGATTTGTTTGCTGTTAAAGGGAATGACAGATGTCATTTTCATTGGTTTAAACTTAAAGGCCAAACATAAAAACATTAAGGCCAAACATAAAAACATAAGAACCACCCTTTTGCGCCAAGCGCCACCCCGAATTTGGACTGGACACACCCCTAAATGTATTTAAGCTATTCGCCACTGACCATGCATTTTAGATCGCCAAGATAGAGCCCAATGTGTGCAAGAACATTGTGCAAGAACAACAGACAGTGATAATGGTAATAGTGACCATGTTCACCACTAGAGGGAGCCTCAATACTGGTACTCTGCCATCATCCAGCCCAGTCGGAAAGGGGGAAGGGGTACAACTTTTGGAGTACGGATTTACAACTGTAGCTTAAACATGTAAAAATGGACATTTCCTGCCACAGTTCAATATAAAAAAAAAGTAAAACAACACTCATTTAAAAAAAATGTAAAGTCTACGTACGTCCTCTCAGTTCATTTGTATTTCTCAACCTGAAGGAGTGTTGAAGACCATGTAGGAAGGAGAATGCAGGGAGAACACAAAAGACAAACAAGTCAACCAGATAAACCCATCCTAGAAAAACAAATGACACTGGCGTGGGCCATGTACAGGGCGAGACATATGACTTCCTGGGTCACGGGGTCATACCCTAACTAGCCCACATCTGGTGGTGGCACCTCCAAAGTCTGGGGTGTCAGAGTTACTGCGTTAGGTTAGGGCGCAGGGCATGAGGTAACCAGAGACAGAAGAGCTCGGTCAACTATGAGTGAATGATGTTATTCCATTTGGAGTACTTGTCTCACAGTCCACAACATGGCAAAGGGCAGTTTCAATGAATGGAGTTACTATGCTCTTCTAAAATTAAGATAGGAATCAGAAAGAGACGCAAAACAGGAAAAAGACTTGATCAAAGACCTTATGAATGAAGGCACTTTTATGCAGGTACACACACACACACCCACGTGCATGCACATATGCACACACACACACAGGAAGAGAATTCAATGTGAATATCTTTGGAAGAATCTTCAATACAATGTTTACATGACAACAATATAAGTCTTAGAATGAAGTAAACCCTCACAAAAATGTTGATGCATACTCACTTCTCAGTTCAATGGCTGTACTTAGGATTACACAAAAATACTGCACTGTATACCTGTTTCACCTGCATGGAGCATCAGGTCCATGAGTCATGCTTTTGAAGATTTCCTGAAGATGAAACCCTCAATCCCATGCTGGGTTTATGCCATCCTATTCTGTTCTATTGTAATACTGGAGATCCTGTATGTCAGTGGTTCTCAAACTTTTTCTGTCATTCCCCACTTTGGAAGCCCCACATGACCCCATCAACTCGGCAAAATGGCAATATAAAAAAAAAAATGGTTTCACGTTGCATTTCCTGTCTTGGTCTTGCTATTTTAATTCATATGTCGGTCTGTTTATGACTATGTTTGTGTGTGGCTATTTTGTTTTGAATCTATGATCTATGAAACGTGTTATTAAAGATTAAAATAAAATAAAAAATCCTCCTGTTCATCGCGCCCTACCTGACATGTCTCTATTCCCCGCCCCCCACACTGAGAACCACTGCTGTATGCAGTGCCACACGACCAATGAACCCCCACAATGTATTACAAATCATTTATAAGGGAAATATATTTTCTGGTTTGTTCAAGCATCAATATGTCTTACCAAAACTTCTTTTCCCAAGAGCACACACTCAGAGAGACAAGCTGGAGAGGCTCTTCTAGCATTTGAAAAAAGCCACGCAATCACACTAAGACAGGCAGACAAACCCGGCAGAAGTCTGTGTGTGTGTGTGTGTGTGTGTGTGTGTGTGTGTGTGTGTGTGTGGTCAGGGACGCACACAATACCCCCGTTTGTCTTCCTCGCATCCTTGTTATTCCAAACCGGAATCTCAGCTCTCCTGAGAGACGGTGCTACTCCTCCCCCTCCCAACACTTTCCCCCCGTCCTGTCCTGTCCCGAGTTCTACGAGGTCAACCAGAGACACAGGGGAGCACAGCAAACAAACAGCCGCGGCGGCAACGTGGGTGTCAGCCAAGGAGCCTGCCCCAATGTGCAGAACACATTAGCCCCATGGTGAGGGGCCACCCACCCGCCCTGCCTGCCTGACCCGACCTGAGAGGGCTACAAGCCTGCAGCAGGCAGACACATGGCCCCTCTGCCTAGCCCTCTTGTCAGTGCATAATACAGATATCCAGTTGCATAATAAATCTCCCCGTTTCACGAGCTGAGGATAAGGGCCAATGCAGGGAGGGGAAGAAGAGCAAAGCTGCTCACTTGCGGTGTCATTTACAACACATTGTGCCAAAGGCACTAATACAATCTGTGTCAATGGCATTTACACTGAAAACTGCAAATAAAAATAAGCTACAAATTTAAATAATTTAAAGCATTAGAATAAACACTTGCATCTATAGGAAAAGACATACTAACTTGTAAATCTGGGGTCTAATGAAGTTTTTTTTTGTCCCTTTTGTCCCTTGTCCCCACACTGGAAAGGTTTACTGAAATATTTACCACACTGGAAAGGTTTACTGAAGTATTTACACAGTCCATTAGTAGGGATGCATTCTTTAAGGGAGAATTATGAATCAATCATTTTTTTCTTTATTATTTGCCCCATATTATTTCCATTCATCTATTTTTTTAGAATGATTTCTAAATAGTGGCCTATAGGTAACGAGACTACAGGTAATTGCAGATCAGGAGACATGATCTATGAACAACCTCTGTTTTTATCATTATGAGGGCTTGGTAGTGCTTCTACAGCGCGAAACTGACGTAATCAGTTCAACTCACTTAACTCTCAGCCAATAAGAGTTGGGCAGGGTAGGCGGCAACACCACCTGTATAAATTGTGTGAAGAAAGTCAAGAGGAAGACAGACTTACCAGTAACTTTCGTTTGGGATGTTCTGAGTTATTTCCTTTGAACTGGCGTTTAGAGCGCATCTCCTTTAGCCCTGATTTGGAATCTATCCGAGGGAAATGGCGGGGTCGGAGAAGCAGCTTACATCGTTTTTCATTGAAGATATCCTCTCAATTAAAGAAGAGAAACGACGAACCTCAAGTTGCGGTGACATACGGGATGACAGTTCTGAATGGAGAACACAGCAAACTACTGAAAAACCTCTATCACTGGAAATGAGAACAGAGGAATCACCACATGACACAACAGGTAATATGCCAAGACCATATACTGAATAGGTTATGCGCTATTGTATATTGGAACTGTAGACACAGTATGTCCGAACCTGTTAAATTAACTCCATTTCCATCAAAACAATTTTTGTCCTAGTGGAGTAGGCTACTTCATAATTTTAACATTCGGCACCTTTTGTATTCTTGTAGAATCTATCGAGTCATCTGACTCGAGCACTGCACCATCATCAGACAGTACCAAACACAAGCGTTCGCGGGCTGCGTTCACACACCTGCAAGTCTTGGAGTTGGAGAAGAAGTTCAATCACCAGAAATACTTATCTGCGCCAGAGAGAGCTCACCTTGCCAGCAGTCTGAGACTAACGGAGACGCAAGTCAAAATATGGTTCCAAAACCGTAGATACAAAACCAAACGGAGGCAACTAGCTTCGGAATATGGGAAAGACTGTTACCAAAAGCCGGAGGGACTTCCCTTTTCTGTCACGGAAGAGGATTTGCGTCGAGCGTCACTTTTGGCAACTATCTACAAATCCTATCCACACCAACCGTACAGGCCGTATGGCTATGATTTGAATGGATTTGTTATAAACGGTGTGTGGAGGGGAGCCGTATGGTAATCAAGACTTAATACGGACAATTTGAGTGTTTTCAGGGTATTTCTTGCCTGTATGTTATAAACAATAAAAACATATTTTTCAGTATCTTGAATTGGAACCTCTAGTCATTCAAAGCTAGAGAATTAAGGTAAACTGCCTTAAACATAAACCCTGTTTTTTTATTTACTTTTCATCCAGAGGGAGCGATTAGTCACAGCTGTAGATCAGTCAAAATATGTTGTAGCAGGTGTAAAGAGACCCTGAGCATTATGGGCACAGTCGTGTTTTAGATTAAAACTAGATGATATGTTTCAGGGGACCACAATTTATTGTAATGACAATTTACATTAATTCATTTTTGTTGCAGACAAAAATGTGCTGCTTGCATGGAGCATTAATTTTTTTTCTCATAAATGTATCCCATTGTGTAAAACCCAGTGATGTTTTCAGCTATATAGAACTTTTCAAAACATCCCACACAAGCAAGATAGATATGCACCCTTAAAATCTGATAATGATGAAGACGCACTAGCAGACAGAGTGCTACCAGTGAAATGTGTGGGTTGTTAAAAGACAAGTTGCACACCTTGATGAACAGATTAGAGACAAAAGTGCCCTCATGCTCCATTGCAAGATGATTCAGTGTTAAGATGTCTGTAAGCTGACTTCACTGGGCGGACATGGTTCTTAGTCTTCAAACAACATTAAGTCATTGAGAAACATAACCAGTGTTCCCTCGTGTTGTAGGACAGAGAAGAAATTTTATTGCGATATGTTTGGACACTGCCTGGCCCTGGAGGAAGTACCTTTAAAGGAGGAGTACTCTGCCACATCAGGAGGCTGTTCACAACAACAGGTTATGCTAGTTGCTAGTCTCTAATACATTATTAGTATATTCTATTTACAATGACAGCATCAGTTAAAGCTCTTAATAGGCCTCCCTCTAAAGACAACCGTACGTACCATGGCACATATCACATGGCAATTCTTCACCCACCACATATTTTAAATATCTTTACACTCACTGTCATAAATCCTGATCAATCAATAAAAAGGAAACACCTGAGATTTCTCAGATTTCCCTGAAACAGATCGGCTACTGCTTAAAAGTATCTGAATAAATAAACATATCTTTCAAACACATCTTGTTCACACCCTTCTGGCATTTGCACAACGCAAGGCCTAAACGAGGAGATTTTTTTGAACAGACAATAATTCAGGAGAATTGCTTGAGCAACGGAAGTGGTATTTTGACAGATGGTCTATTGATTTTCACAGGACAGTTGTCAACTTCTCATTTATCATGCTGAAGTCACAGTGTGTGTAAGATTGATTTCATTTTGGCCTGCAGCTATTAAGACAGTCAACATCAAGGTGAGGTGCCCTTAAGTTACTGTAACTGTCACTTCATTTATGTAAGAATGTGTATTTAACATCTGACCTGAACAGTATGAATGCACACGTTAAAGTAATTTATCTGATCTTTTCATTAGGAATTCAAATTCCACTTCAAACCTTTAGACAAGGATACTTAAAGTGATTCATATTGACACATTTTCATCACATCTGCCCCCTACTCAAATGTTTCAAATGTGACACAAAGACAGGTATTACCAGTTGTAACTCAGCGAGGCTACTTTCTGGAGTGTATACTATGCTGATATCTACTACAGACATAATAGTTGATGTAAGAGATTACATGATTTTCATTCACTTGCCATTCAAGCGAGAAAGCCAACACGCCCTGTCTCTAAAGAAAACTATTTTTCCAAAGGCACTACCATGCCACTTAATAATAGCAATCTCTTCACTGACAGTGTTTTGTTTTGCCAGATAAGGTCCGATATAAGACAGTGAAAAGAGGTCAGACGATCTGGAATTCCACCCATGGTCCACCCTGGCTGCTCTGGAATGCACTCCAGTTGGTTGTCAGAGCTCTCCAGAAGCCACCCAATGCATTAGTATTGCTAATGGCATGTATGCTAGCAGCTAGCCAAGATTGGAGGTAGATTTATGCTTTGTTCACAATCCATCAAACAGTCTGTTGCCAGAGATTCTCCCACTCTTATCTGTTGGGGAAAGACTCCAGTATGTCTGGCCCTAGATTCTTGGCAAAGAGTAGCTGTAGCTGTTGCACTGCCTATTTGTGCAAGTGTAGCTTTTCATGGTGGTCAGTAGGCTTACCTACAATGTAGTGCAGTTAGTGGGCATTGCTTGAAAGTCCACTTAGTTAACAGAAATGAAATGGAGCAGCTAGCATTAGTAAAAGGCAGTGACAGAAGCTATGATGTTTGTTGATCCTGAAGTTCAAGCGCTGTTCATGACAAACAACACAGATCTTCAAGTAAATTTCTTAGATAACATAATTGAAGAGCTGTAGTACTTATCACTTCCTGTTTATAGGCTAATTGATCAAATATCAGATAAGGCCTGATGATAAGGCCTTTTGATGTTAATTCATTTATCATAATTAATGTATGTATTAACATTAAATAGAACCTACATTTTGTATCAATGTTTTGTTGGATTCAAATCAAAAGGACCACCATCTGCTCTTTCATAAAATCTGTGAAATGTGTCCATGATTCTTGTCTTCTGGAGTCAGTGTCTGCCTGTGTTTCTCTTAGTGAAGACATCTCGGGTGTGTGGGTGACAGTAGTCATGCTGGTATGGGCTGAGAGTGTGAGGGTGGTTTCAGGCTGTTTTGAATTGGTGGGTTGCTTTACTGAGAGCCCTCTCTACAAATCCTGCCAATGTGAGATGATGCTCCTTGACTCTTAATCGTGTGAGGGCGAGTCATCGTGCTCTTCAGAATTGCACACAAAGCCTCATCTCACACAAATGCTGAACAATAAATGAGATCACTTTGATTCTAAGAACAGATAACATTTTCAGGTTTAATGTTTGAATAATTATATTGGGGGTTTTTGTATTGCCATATCCCTATTTAAACTGCCTCACTTATCTCACTCACTTTTACTCTGCTGATCTAATCAGATATTGTGATATTTCACTCTTATTTATATATACACTCTACGACATTTAAGTGTAGGTTATGTAGAAGCATAATTAGTTTACCTGTTCTGGTGCATGTACAGTTCTTTTATGTTTTGAATATGATCATGTTTGATGAATCAGACATGATCATATTCAAAACATAAAACGCCCGAAACGTCACATCAAATTAATTATTTATTGTGAGATATGGTGTTGCGGATTTTCTTCATTTATTGAATATGATCAACCTCTAAGAAATGTACAAGAAAATCACACAAATCAGAGAACTACTTTCTAGTGTAAGGCAGTGAAGACACCTAATCAGAATCAGCTTCATTGGCGAGGTTTCCGTAAACAAAAAGGACACTAATTACAAACAACATCAAGGAACAACAAACGACAAACTAATTTAAACTTTCTGAAGAATCTTGTGATCAATATTAGAGATTAGACTGGGGATATGCATATTAGGATATTCACACCCGTGTGTCCACCCACCCAAACATCACTATTGCTGCAGAGGCTTCTCATTAAACATATATTTTCAGGTTCACAAATCACAGGCCTCTGCGCTGAGTAGTGAGCCGCTGAAGACAGCGGGATGAGACAGGTAGCAAAGCTTTTGGATAAACAGGATTACCAGTATCCTCTCCAGACGCAGGTGGTTCATGAACCTCTCGCTGACTCCCTCAGCCCCAGACCTCAGGGGATTAGGACACTGCTAACGTCTGAAGGGCTTGGCCCACTCCCCTAACAACAGCTCTTGGGGATATTATCTGTTGTGTGGCGGGGGGTGGAGGGTGGGTCCTTTTTTATGAAGACTAACGGTCACAATTATCATAGGAGGGATTAAGCCTCTTGTCATTTTATCTGATAATCATGTCCGTTGCTGTGAGTGGTCTTCAGTGATGCAGGGTAGAAATTTCACGGCGGCCACGACGGCCATGGCCGTCGTAGCCCCTTGCATTGGCCGTGATGCCCCTTTGAAAATCAGAGGTTTACAGGCCACGGTGGCCTTGGTGCCCCCTTCTTTCAATATTCTGCTTTGCGTCCTACTAATAGCGATTTTTATTTAGCCTGTGGCCTGTCAAAATAATTGTAGCATTCACAGCGCAAATTAATTTAGTCTTTTACGCAGTGGAAAGTGACAGCGCAAGAAAGAAAGTGCGTCCAAATTCACCCATTCTTCTCAGTTGAACTACTCGCGAAGTAGCCTACTCCTCACACAGACATCACAAGTATCACATGAAAGCTTTTTCTCAGCTTTTAAACGATGTTAGCTTGTTGCTGTATTGAACGGTTCGCGAGAAAAGTAAATAATATAATTCAATTTAATCATACATTCTACTGAAGGTTTTGCGTCCATGATCTCCCTACCCATTCATCTCACTGGAATACTTCACGAACCCTTCTTTTAACACATGACAACCCATATATCAGAATAAACAGCAGACCTTACCGAACACAAAGGTGTAAAGCAGTCCCCTGTACAGTTAGCCGTTCCAGAGTAATCCAGTTTTGAATTTGTAGTAAATTTCGACATGCATGGATGTCTCCAGATTTGGGCTTTAAGTTTTACAATGTGTTTAAATTGTTCCACATGATTTCATAACGGGCCAAATACAAAATAGATGTTACAAATATCGCCTAGATATTGGTAAATCAGAGGACAGCTGCTAAGAGTTTGTGAAAGTAGCCTTAATGATCACATGCTAAGCATGCATCTAGGCTATTTGAGTTTCTTAAAGCTGAGCTGTGCTTAAATTGTTTAATACATGATTTCATAGCAGGCCAAATATAAAATAAATGTTATATATAGCCTAGATATCTGTAATTGTTAGATGATCAGATGATTTACAGTTCTATGTAATATGTCATGTTTAATGTTTTTGTAATGTTTCATACAGTGATGCAGGTCTACTGCAGTGAATAGGCTAAATACAACTTTGATCATTTTTATATGCTATACTGTATAGTTAACTTTGGCCTTGGTGCCCTGATATGTGGCCTTTGTGCCCCCCACCAAATATGCCCAACTGAAGGCCAAGTGGCCTTGCCCCTAAAATGGTGAAATTCCAAGCCTGGTGATGTGTATTGAATGTCAGGAGAGAACACATACGGGAGGAGATATGATTAATGAAAGTTCATTTAGAACACTTCCACATTTTTGCACCTTTGAAAAATGTAACAAATTGATTTGCTAATATGTCTTTTTTAACCACTGAACTATTCTGTTGTATTTTTGAAAAATATATATCTCTTTGAAACAATGACACTCATTGCTAATAGGCATACATCACTATACTAAAGTAGAAAAATGGATATCCAGTCCACGTGTAATCATACCTTTCTGACACAGGCTGACCATGAACGCCCACTAAACTGGGATTTGGGCAGTGTCTGCTGCATCAGTGTTGGCATGGCGTGAGACTTTCCCCTTGCGCTTGTGTGTGTGTGTGTGTGTGTGTGTGTGTGTGTGTGTGTGTGTGTGTGTGTGTGAGTGTGTATGTGGGGTCAGAAGAGGAATGAGGACAGAGGGCTCCAGGCATGGCTGATAACACAGCGGCCTGGAGAGAACTCCGTGCCATCAACAGAGATCCTGTTTACAGTAGCAGGCCTGCGCTGAGAAGAGGAGTGTGATGTGGCCGTGATAGCATCGGCTCTTTATCTGGGAGACAGACAGAGGCCCTGTAAATGCTCCTGACACATCTGAGACCCACGACCCGATGACCCCGGGGGAATCTCCACACATGGGCCAATCACAAGGCTGTCATCGGTCATGTCTTGTTTTTTTTGTCATATTTTTGCTACCAAGTTGCATGTCTTTCATGTAGGGAGCTAAAGAACTATGGACCTCTTTTTTTAGTAACTGGAGGAGTAACTGGAGCTAACTTACTTTTAGCCATGGGGTTGTCTCTCTTGGAAAAGAATAGAGGGGGAGATCACCATATTTTATTGTTGCTGGTAGTTTTTTTCTGTGTAGAATACTTACACTTTCTTGTTAAGAGACAACAGGCTTTTCTGGCTTTGCTCAGAAAGCCTTTCAAGATGAAAACAAAGGAATGTTGGTTTTGCTTGAACAGTATACTGCTGATAGCTCCAAACTGATTCACCTGATTGACTTTGAATGAAGAGCTTCCATCCATCCAAACCGGATCTGCTCAAAGCAGTTTGCAGTGGGTGGAATGACAGCCTGATGTCAGTGCCTGTTAACTGAAGCCTTCCATGTAATAATGCACACAGGAAACGACCGACAGAAGAAACAGTGACCTACATGTAAAAAAAAAGAAGGGGAAGAGGAGCACACGCCACAAGGAAAAACTTTTCTTTGTGACCCTTCAGATGAATCATATTCTGATAACAGACTTACACACACAACTCAGTAAAAAGCTTTTGGGAATTTCAGGGCTTAAGGTTTAACCAAACAACACTTTGTTGGAATAAATGTCTGGTGCTACAAAAACACATTGCCATATTGCCATACTGTTCTACTGTTGAAATGTCCATGTTAAAGTCAACACAAAGCATGTAAGGGTTACCCTCACAATGTGATGCAAGTATAACCACTAAGCAATGCAGATACGACCTGTGACCTAGCTGTCACTGACCAATTACACAAGGGCAAAGAGGCAGGTTTGGACCATGTCTGAACGTGGTCCCCAAGAACCTCCTTAGTGAGAGAGAGAGAGAGAGAGAGAGAGAGAGAGAGAGAGAGAGAGAGAGAGAGCAAGAGAGATTAAAGTCTCAATATCATGCCTGCAAAGGCCTTTAAATAGTTCCCGAGAGAAACCATCTCTAAGATATCATGCCCCCAGTATGAGGTCACTTTCAATTTTAAAACATCCTTAGCTAACACAAGTCATGACATCAGACACTTAAAAAAAAAAATAATTTAGGCCAAGTTGAAGCACATTGAATGGGTCAGCGATGAACTCAGAGTGTTAATGGCGAATTCAAACGTAGCAAAGTGGTCGATGTGAAAGCAGCGTCTGATAGCATCTGTTTTGACGGGATTATAACTTTGACATTATCTGGGCTAGCGTCTCAGCCAACATGGCGCACAGGAACATGGCCATCAGATAAGGGCCCCAGTTGACGGGCTATTATTGCCCATCTTGCCTTTGTGATGCCTATATAGTCAGGAGTAGGACACGGAACATTGCCTCTGAAACACAAGAGGCTCTGCAACGCCCCTTTTGCCTGTTCCCCTTCCTCTTCGTCATCTTGTCGAACTGACAGAGGGAATGCCTTTGTGATCCTCCCCAAAACCACCTGGACGAACTGGATCTATGACAGACACTGTTATGAGCATGATATATGTATTGTGTGTGTGTGTGTGTTGGAGGCTGTTTGATGAACAGTCCCTAAGCACTTTCAAATCCACCAGCCCATGCTTGGCTTTCCCCAAGAATGAGGAGGCCAGCCTGGTCACAGCCTGGTTAATATGTACAAGCCCAAATCAAAAAAAGTTGGGATGTTGTGTAAAAAGCAAATAAAAACAGAATGTAATAATAATATACAAGTCTCGTAAACCCATATTTAGCAGCAAAAAGGACATAGACAACATATCAAATGTTGTAAATGAAAATTTGGACTATTTCATGGAAAATATGTTTGCCAGGGATGGATTACTGCACGGCCCTACCGGGCCCAGGCCCAGGGGCCCAAGGGGTCAGGGGGCCCTGAAGCCCAAGCCTTTGCATGGAATCATTGCCTCAATATCAACAAATCAGGATGTAGGCTATGAATCTGATTGAATTTAGTATTGGCCATCGCCAAAATGCACCAGAATACAGGAAATCACATCAAACAAATTAAACATTTTCTGGGGGAGGACCCCCAAACCCCCCCCTCCCACATATAAGACAATTAGTAGGGGGCCCTTAATACATCTGGGCCTAGGGGCCCGAAAGTTCATAATCCGCCCATGATGCCAGCAACATCTTTCAAAAAAAGTTGGGACAGGGAATGTTTACCACTGTGCTGCTTCAACAGCTTCAACTAGAGTTTTGAGAATGAAATGTTGTCCAATATAAGATTTCTGTTGCTCAACAGTATGGTGTATTCTTAATTATATTTTTCATTCCATGATGCACCTTATTTGATAGGTCTGGACTGCAGACAGGCCATTTTAGCACCTGGACTCTATTTCTGTGAAGATATACTGTTTAAATATGTGCAGAATTCATTTTGCCATTGTTTTCCTGAAATATTCAAGGTCTTCCCTGGAAAAGACATTGCCTGGATGTCAGTATATATTGCTCAAAACCTGTATCTATCATTCAAAATTGATTGTGCTTTGCCAGACGTGCAAGATGCCCAGGCTGTAGGCACTAATGCACCTCCACACTGTCATAGATGTTGGGTTCCAAACAGAGCACTAAAACCAGAGACTTTCTAATAACGAGACACAGCACTCAAAAAATCCTCCACAGAAATGCATGGGGTTAGTTTGTAATGCCATTATGGCAGTTGTCTACACATATCCCACCCCTTCCTTGGCAAAACGTTGACATGTGAATACATTTAGCCAGTCATGTGGTGTGATGTGAATACATTGAGCCAATAATATAGTGTGTTGTGAAGACATCGTGCCAATCATGTGTTGTGAACTCGCCGCTAGAGCAAGATTGTGTCGTGAAGCCTTGCGCACGTGCATTTCTGCCGAATAGGATGCCCGATGAGTGCCCAAAAAGCGTTGCAATATGGCCGCCTAGTGGAGGGACTTGCCTAAAAGGACTTTGCTAAAACAAGTTAGATAGGTTGGATATTTGGTTAGGCCCTTTCCTCTTTAGCCCAGATGAGTCCATCTTTTCCAAAAAGAATGGCAAATTTTTATTGGTCTAATCACAGGACCTTTATCATGTTAGTCCATTGTAAACAAGCTCAGGCCCAGATGAGACGGGGATATTTTCTGTATCGTTTCTCAATAAAATTTTGGCTGTTGCATGGTTTAAAGTTTTTGAATTGAGTATCAAACTGTGCACATAGACAATGGTTATCAGAGGTTTTCCTGAGCCCATACAATGATTTTCAGTTACACTTTACTTGAAGGTATCTACATAAGAGTGACATGACACTGTCATGAACGTGTCATAAACATTATAAACAGGTCGTAAACGTTTATGACATAACGCTTCTGTCATTAAGTGTCATTCGGTTTTTGTCATGACAAGTTAGTGTCAGGGTTCATGTGTCATAACAGCATCATGTGTTCATGATAGTGTCATGTCACTCTTATGTAGATACCTTCAAGTAAAGTGTTACCCGATTTTCTGTATAAAAATAGGTCTGGTTTTGATGCAGTGCCATGTGAAGTCCAAAAGACCATGGCCACCCAATATGTTTTCAGCTCTAGCCCTTGTTTAAAAAGATTTCTCTGGATTCTCTGAATGTTTTCATTTTATTATGTTCTGTAGATGATGAACTCCCCAAATACTTCACAATTTCATGTTGAGAAGCATTAAAATTACATTGTTTCATCATTTGTGCACACAGGTTTACACAGAGTGATGAATACCCCTACAGTACATCTTCACTTCTAAGAGACCTTGCCTCTCTGG
Source organism: Alosa alosa (assembly GCF_017589495.1). Lineage (NCBI taxonomy): Eukaryota > Metazoa > Chordata > Actinopteri > Clupeiformes > Clupeidae > Alosa > Alosa alosa. The sequence goes on along the minus strand of NC_063193.1, from coordinate 5,531,746 downwards.
GATGCTCTTTTTCATACCTAATTGTGTTGCCAGTTACCCTAATTAGTTGTGAAACATTCCTCCTTTTGTTTTCTTGTTTTCTATCATTACACAACTTGTCCAGCATTTTGTTACCCCTGTCCCAACTTTTTTTGAAACATTTCAAAATTAACATATATTTTCCATGAAATAGTAAAAATTGTCATTTTCAACATTTGATATGTTGTCTGTGTCCTTTTTGCAACTAAATATGAGTTTTAGGGATTTGCAGATTATTACATTCTGTTTTTATTCACATTTTACACAACGTCCCAACTTTTTCTGATTTGGGGTTGTACAATGGTGATGGGCCAAAGTTGACTTGGTAATACCACAGAGAATTAATTTTGTGATGTAAAGTCAAAACACTACAGCCCTCGCCAGACGCACACAAACAAGAGAGGAGGAGATATGCCGTGAGATTGTTGGAGAGCAGTCGATTCTTTGTTTGCTGTAAACAAAAGTACATTTTTGACTGCAGTGTGTTCCACAACATTCATTTAACCAAAGATTGTTAAGGCGGAGCAAGATACTTCGTCGTAGTTCATGTCTATGGGCGCGAAATGGGGATCGAATCCTGTCTGCATAAAGAGGCGTGTCGATGACGTATTGACGAAGCGTAAGTTGCAACCGCCAACAGCAGCGGCAGAAATAACCGGCGACACCTGATATAAGGTTGATTTTCTCAGACTGGATTGCTCAAAATGCTAAAATGTACCTGAAATGTTCAGAAGGGTTTGAGGATCATGAAAATGTGCCTGAAATTCACATTCCTAACTCTATAGAACCAAGACTTTAGCATATGTGGTGAAATTCTGAGCTATGCCCATAGACTTCAATGGAGCAGTCGCTGCCTCTGCTCTGCATAAAGGGGGATTTTGACCCCCCCCCCTCGTGCGATCCGGGTTCCCGGAAGTGGCTCCTGATGAAATATCTTGCTCCGCCTTAACAATCTTTGATTTAACCACCTCCGAGAACCTCCATAAATACATCCACAGCTGGATTACTGACAATACTTTCACAAACTTTTGTGAGGCAATAGATCAGGTAGACAAGAAGAGATACATCACACATTAAGAACTAATGAAGCATGCTGACATACTTACACAGTTTGTACAATGTACATATATCAACAACAGAGTCTGAAATTGATAAAATCATTCCTCATCACTCATTGAGTGAGATTCTATGATGATGCCACAAAGAATTAAACATCAAGTTCAATATTAGTCATATGAGAACATCTAAACTATTTAAAGTTTAAGAAGGCTAAAACTGCAGTCTGACAACCAACTGGGTAATGAGAGTTTCAATCAATAAGCATCTTCCCTCTAGCAGCAGTTCAGTTACATTAAGTATTTTCCCATTCTCTCTCTCTCTCGCTCACTCTTTCCCTGTTGCCTCCCCTATCTTTTCATATTGCTGATTGGCCCTTAAGATTGTACACACTGTGTGGTCATGGAGCCATCGTGTTGTTGTTTCAGGAGGCCATCTTGATTTGAGCAAACACCGGGGTATCTCCTCTTTAAGGATGGGGGGGAAGGCCGGGGCCCTCTACAAAGAGCAGCATTGTCACTACTGTAATATGCCGTGACTGTCTGACAAATTTGTCAACCTTCTGATAAGGTAATGATCCCAGGCCTCGGGCTCCAGGTTCCCTCAGCAGGGGAGGGCCTCCATAAACTAACATCTCCCAGGGCCTGTGCCATGAAACTGGATGCCTGATGTAGCCGCAACCAGCATGGGCTCCCATTCTTCTCCAGTGGCAGATAAAACCCCCTCGCATCCGCACCATCTGATGAGAGCCGTCGATTGCAGCAACTACTCAAACCATCAGGGCGCTTGTGTGAGTGTGTGTGGGCATGTGCCGGTCTACGTTCAGCTGAAGACCTCATGGCTGTGTGTGTGTGTGTGTGTTATCTCCTGGCAGAAGCTCCAGGCAGAAGGGACAGTTTAGTTTAGACCAGATCAAGTGATAAAAGAATAGGGACAATATGACAAGGGCCTCATCATGATCAAGAGGGATCTTCTCTTTATGTTGTGCAGATAAACAGCCATCTCAAAAGAGGGGACAGAAAACAACAAACACAACACACTGCATTCTCCCAAACTGTGTACGTGTCCTAGGACATGTAGGTTCAGTTGTGCAAGGATATCCCCATTCACCCTAAAGACCGGAGCAACTTATACGGTTTTTTCACATCCAGGATGTAAATGCTAACGCATATCAAGGCCTAGGGTACATCTTCCGTCATTCAAACTGTCTCAATGTAAGTGGCAAACACACTGACACAGGATGTGTTTTCTGTATGTAAATTCTGTACGATTAAAAAAGCACATTGTTTCTGAGTACACTCCATATGGAGTTGGAACTCCATAGAGCATGACAGATAAGTCAAGTACAAGGGGTGTTTTCCCCCCACTGACTCCAGGATTTGCGGACATTTGGATGTATTCTGCACCCAGTTGCGTGATTACTTTAAGTGTGTGTGCTGTACTGTGAAGCAGTGCCTTTACAGATCTCAGGTACAGCCTAAGGCATGTGTTGCGGCTGTCTGGAGCCAATTGTTCACAATGAGTACCACCACAGAAATCAGTTGGCTCTCTAAGTACCACCATGATGACGGCATTAATACAGTTAGGCCAGTTTAACTATATTTTACATCGTACATACTGTTCTGCGTCAGGTTTTTGTTCAAGAAAGAAGACAAAAACTAGTTGAAATTTAACTTCAGCGATTGCGTGGTTAAGGATTTTTTTTAATTAGATATATTTTGATATAATTTTAAGTGATTATTTTGTCTTTATGAAAAAACATCTTGGAGACCATAGACATAATATACATAGACGCCGCATTGGCTGCTGGAAACAAGAAATGCGGCCGCCATCTTGGACCGGTCATACTCCTCCTTGCGTTGCAGCAGAAGACACAAGATGACAGCACTGTGCAGCATGTTCCTTCTCAAATCGGCGGACCATACTCGGGGGATTTACTTTTCACAAGTAAGATTTAACATAACCGTACTTATTGGTTGTATTTTGTGAATAGAATATTACCAGAGAGCTGAGAAGGAGCAATCTTTGATATTACTGTATGAAAATCGTAGCCATCTAGCTAGGCTATGTTTACTCGGTGTTCACCCGGCTATGAACTGAGACTTGATAAGTCATATTCCATAACACTGACTTAGATTACAACTGACACAAGAAGGCTATTGTAGAAATAAATCAGACTAGATTTGGCTGGCAAATTTTACACAAGTGGCACCGACTAGCCTATTGGGCAAGCGCTAGCTGCTACTTGTAGCATAAGTGTGTTGGTGGTAGCCTCACTATTTCCTGAATAAAGTAACTTTTCAATAGCTCAACTTCTTTATTTATCAAGTAGCTTAGCCAGACAAGCTACACTTTTCTTGTCATGTGAAATTAGCACAATTTAAAGTAGCTTCCTATGTAGTGAACTAGCCTACTGCTGTGTTTGTGTTAGGCTACTAATACATTTGACTGGGTGGTAGTTTTGTGTAGTGTTTTATTCATGGCAGAGTAACTGATAGTTTAGCTCACTAAAATTTCGAAGTAGCTTGCCCAACACTGTATTATTCACATGTCATTTACCCTAACAAGAATAAGATGCCTCTCAAATTCCTTTTAATTCATTTATTTATTATTTTGTATCTCTCCAGAACAACTGCCTTGTTCAAGAAGACTGTGAATGAACTGAACGGTCTCCTCACACCCCTGGAACTGAGGAAGGTGCAGCTCTTCATTGCAGTACTGCAGGGCATCTGCTACACTGTGACTGAATGTTTGATTTATGAGCTCCACCTTCATCACCTGCATTTGCCACTCTGTGTCCCATTTTCCCATCGTCTGGTTGACTCAGTCCTCTTTTATGGAGTACCCAGTTTACTATGCCATCTTATTTGCCCACCTGCTGTCTGAAGCACTTATGTTCTCAGCCAAAGTGTACCCAAGCAATTTTAGCAAGGTGGGAACATACAAAATGACATGCACCAGTTGTCGAAATCATAGAACCAACTGCATCACGGTAACTCTGTCTCACTGAGCCTGTGAAGACACTCCCTGATTCTTTACTGATTGCAATGAACGGGTTGATCTTAGCAGTTTCTAAAATGTTTCTTAATTCCTTTTTATTTAATCTCTTCATTGGGGCTGGAACCTTTCTGTGAACTGTAAATAACAGATGCTGTTGATGAACCCATTGACACTGTACAAGTGACAAGTCACCTTTTTGTCTTGAATTGATGAACTGTTACACTTACTATGCCAAACCAATGTCTGTTTTTTAAGGATCAGAAACAAACCTACAAACTTGCACTTTACAATATTTATGGAACTTGTCTAACAAATGCTGTTGATATTGAACCCAGTTACTCCATTTCCTTTATGCCACACCAATGTCTGTTCATCACTTTATTTTTGATGGCACTGAACTGAAAATGTTAATGGATTTTTTTCTGTAAATTTAACTCATTAAAACTTGTATCAAACCAGTTTTTGTCTATGCTGTCAAACGTGGATTAGTTATGTTCCCAGTTTTTATATTGATGTCATCACTTTATAATATATCATATATCAGAATATTCTATTACTGTTAAGCCCACTATGAATATTAAAATACACACAACCATGTTTCCTGTATCATACAGCTTTTCTACTGGGAGGTTTACAACTTATTCTGAGTCAATTTACCCAAGTTTGTCACTAAACCACATAGGCCTACTTGGAATACCCCTCAGATGTCTGAATGGCACTGATCTCACTTAAATGTTTATGGAACCTTTTTGTGGACTGTGAATAATGCTGTTGATGGAACTTTTCTGTCAACTGTGAACTATATTTAACTCATTAAACTTGTATCAAACTAGTTTTGTCTATGCTGTCAAACATGGATTATGTTCCCAGTTTTGATATCGGACGTCAGGTCACTTTATATCATATATCAGAATATTCTATTACTGTTAAACCCACTATGAATATTAAAATACGCTAAATCATGTGTCCTGTATCATAGCTACATGTATGACCTTTGCAGCAAAAAAAACCGCGTGAGAATCTGTTCGGTATTCAGTGAGATATGATTAATTAAGTGCGCTGACAGCTCATCTCACCGGCCAAACAGATTACACTGAGTGGAGTGGATAACCGGTCCAAGATGGCGGCTCCAAATCTCGTCAGCGCTAGTAAGGAGTAGCGGTCGATGCGGTGTCTATGTATATTATGTCTATGTTGGAGACTCCCAAAGTACCACTAGAGAGAGTCTGCGTACCACGGTTTGGGAATAACTGTTGTAGAGTATTAATTTGACCTGGTTGTTGGTCGGCCACTGTGGAAGTCCCCAACCAATAGCACATTAAATACATTTTTGTTCAATACACTGCTACTCTGCTCATTCACTAAGGCCTCTTTTTTGCTAATACAAACAAGATTATTTGACTCTTTGTTGTCTTTTGGATGTTTCTGTCTTGTCAAAATAACTGTTTAGTAAGAAAGGAAATAGAAGATGCCAAAGATTCATCTGTGCCTTATATGAAACAGGTTCATAACTGTGTCAATAACTTACTCAGTTGTTGCATTTGCATGTCTTTGTGTTACATCATTTTGGAAACAAGGATAAATGGTTCAGCTGGTGTGCCCTCTAGTGGTGAGAGTGTGAACACAACCTTCCCTTGAGGCGAGACATCCACATCAGGTCTCAGAAAAGCAGAGACGACTGTACAATACAGTCTCAAGTGCCATTCACATTTTGACATAGATCCATAAAAAAAATAAAAGCAGAAGAGAACACAAGGAGTCAGGTTGCATTATTTGAGTAATTGCATTTTATTTCAGCTCCAGTGTTACAAACTGTAGCAGCAGTTCCTCCATCCATAAACATTTGCATCATTCATATTCCAGCAAAAATAGTTCAGAACTCTAGATGGCACTCTGTGTTTAAAAATATCCCTCTTTCCCCAAACTCCCATATCATTGTGCGTACAAGCAGCAAATAATGTACACTAGCAAACACGCCCCTAGACACGTTACATTTCTTCATTAAAACTATTTAGCATATATATTATGGGGCAACATGTCATACATGTTATACAAAAATAAAAAGAGACTGAATTTCTGCACGAAATTATTTGAAGGATAACCTTGTCCTTTTGCTGTTATGAAAGGCATTAGAATACGTGTTGTTTTGTGATACATCTAAAGGGTAGCTTAGTGACATACCACAGGTGCATTTGCATAAAACGCTTGCATAAATATTAATTACATTGTCCACCCCTGGTCAAGTCCAGTAAGTCATGTGTCGCTATTCCAGCCCACAACTCTAGCACAAGCAATTTTCATGACCTTTGAGAAACATATGCACAAGCTATTTAATAGTTTTGCCTCAACTCTAAAAGGTCTAAAACTCTTGTTCCGTTTGCCGTCTCTTTCTCAGCATATCAAATCAGAGACGAGGAATATTCCTGTCAAACTGGTGGTCAGGATGTGCTAAAGGCTTCAGTATCTTTAAGACAGTGATATCGCTGGGAGGATGTGTAGAAAGCCACAAATAACAGCAAAGAGAAGGGTATGCATAGAGAAAGAAATACTGGTCATTTAGTGATTTACTTTTTTCACTTTGTACCAAAAATTAAGATTGTTTTCAGTGTTTAATTCATTTTTTTCAAAGCACAAGTACTTTGTCAAACCATGTCCTTTTTACAAGTGTACAGGAACAAACAATTATTACTAAGCAGGTCATAATTATGGTGTTCTTATGGGGTACTTAAACTAGGCTATTATGCTGGTAAATATTTATAGTATTATTCATCACTCAGGTTTAGCTCGGTATGTAAAAGTCAACTTTATACAAGACCTAAATCCCTCGAAGATAAGATCACATCATTTAGGGGACAGTTTTCAATGACATGGTTGAAAGAGTAGATTCCCAGTCAATAAAACTACCCCTCAGACCAGCTGGACTTTTGTCCAAAGACCCACTAGTGGTTGCAGACAGATGAGCAAGCAGTTAGTATGCATTTTGAAAACAATTCCAAAAAACACCACATGCGATTTCACTACATCCCCTTTTGCTATAGGTGAACAACGGCATTAAGCAATAATCAAATCAAGGGCAATCAAAAAACTGTGTATAACCTATTCAACATTATTTCTAAAGCTATACGTTTTAAAGCTATGTCTGAAGTCTAAATAGGGCCTGACATGGTGTCTAGTAGTCGACTTCTTTGGGATCTCCACGGGGTGGAAGAGGACATTTAGTCTCAGACAGTCATGGTTCCACATAACATTGTCCTAGAACCAACTCTGCTGCATAGTTAATGAATAAATACAGCTTTATAGAAGCAGGCTTTTTAAACAACAACAAACGAAAACCCTCTGCGTTTTTCTGTGAGAGAAAAATTAAACCAATAAGCACTTAATGAAAAGCAAACAAACAACTCCTAGCTGCTTTAGTAATGTGGTCTTTTTTGGAAATGTCTGTATTACTAGTTTTGGGGGTGGGGTGCGATCGTGATGGATAAAATGACCAGGCAGAGCAGACACAGGAAGTGAGTGACGCAGGACAGTCAGGACACAGGAAGCACCCTCGGCCCTGCAAAGCTCTGCCAGTGAAACCAGTCTGACACCCCCCTCACCCCCACCCTATCCAACCCCCAGTACGCATCACTGTTGGCCTGCATTCTCTTCGCCAGCACAAACCCACATGTTGAAACCCTGTCTAGTGCACTACGGCATCCCCAACTTGATACACTTGACCGCTGTGAGGAGCAGATCTTGGAACATATACGGAGTGAGGCACTTGAACTCCGAGTGTTCTTTTGTTTTTCAATCAGCCCATGCTGTGTAACTTCCATAAATGCATTGTTACATAAAAATGGCTAATACTTACAAGCATTACATTATATTACATTTAAATTAAGAATCTACAGGAGATTGTAAGAAGAAGAATAAAAAAAAAAAAAAAATAATAAAAAAATAAAAAAAATAAATCACAGATATTTAGGAGTGTTGAGACATGTGGTCATCCACACCCCAGGCTTTTGGTATGTGCGTCTCATTTTACTGTTGACCAGTGTGAGTCAAGCCACACCTGTACAACAAGAACTCAGAAAAAAAACTCCACACCCAAATGCACGCGCACGCGAGCACACGCACACACACACACACACACGCAAAAAAAAAAAAAAAAGTATGCATACACGCACACAAAAAAAAAGGAGGAAAAGTTGCCAAAGCTGTCATTATTATACACATTTTACGTCACTATTACAATTCCATAGAGTTGTGCGTGATTTCAGAGCAAGCCAAGTGCTCTACATTAAACAAGGCAAACCTTTCTGGGCCACACAGGCACCTGTACAAGGGGCAGGGCGCCCGTAGATTTGTATGGAAGATTTCAGTTGTGCCTGAATGCTCCATTACATACACATCTACAGACTTGACCCAGGCAGAGATACAGACTTGTGTGAGTGAAGAATGTATCAGAAGGACATTTGTAAGACAGTTCTCACAGGTAATGTTTTTAACATACATATAGATAGATAAGATTTATATTTACATACTTTTTCTGTTTGTTTACTGTGAGAAGGCTACAGTGTCTCCATGGAATGAGCACATCAAGCGGATTCACTCGCTTGTTTTCAATTTGGGATTTGTAACGATATAATTAACAACTCAATTTCATAAGTTCAACAATGAACTTATGAGTAACAACTGGAAAGAGCCACCGACTCGTAAATATGTTTTATGGAGTGATAAAGGCTGGGACAATATGTGCGGTACATCAAAACTCTTTAGTACATTACGTAAGAGACCGACATGGCGAAGATGCAATGTCACACTACTAAAAATCCATATGACACATGAACAAAGGATACTTCTCTTGAATCTCTTCATGGAAGAGCTATTCTCCTTTAACTATAGTAGCCATCTCACATATGAGATTCATTTCTGCATAATGTCGCAAAAGATAGCACTGGGCTGCATATATATATATATATATATATATATATATATATATATATATATATATATATATATAGGCTCTCACTGGACTCTACGTTCGCGGTCACGTGACATCCAGAACAGCACTTCTAACCCTCAAGCAATTATAAATAAAAAAAATAAAATAAAAAAAAAAAAAAAAGATTAGGTCCTATTTAACTTGGTTGCGTTAACTTGGTGAATGCGGGGGGGCACCATTGCAGGACTAAGGAATGCGCGCAATTAAACAGTCCTTTAAAAAATACACAAGGAAATCAAACAAGACCACAAACCCTGCGGTGCTTCCGAAATCCTCGAAACGCGACCTCCGCTTAGCCAATAAAATAAATAAGAAAACTTTCCTACATGAAATCCATAAACAAACGGATGAAGCCAAGCCCAGTGTGAGGAGGGGAGACTCAGTCATCACACAGACAGCGACCAGGGGGGGGGGGTTGTTGAGCGAGCCAAAGACTGGTATGGAGAAAGACGAGGGGTGGTGGAGAAGGAGTGGTAACCACCGCTTACATTCTATTACCCCTTCGTGGCAAGCCACACTGCATTGCCGCTAAGAGTCATTTCATCGGACCGCACCAGTGTCTCGGGCAACGCGGGGAGAGACTGATGGAACGGTGGATGAGAAAAGTTGGATGAAACCCTTTTAAATTCTAAAATGAATGTTGATGAGAATGACAACAACGACGACAAATGAACACAAGGTTCTACCTAAATGACAGCAAACGTCCAAAGTGCCCTCTTTTAGTGTCAGTCAGGTCATGACTTCACGGTAAACATACTGAAATGACGGGGTGGGGGGTGGGGGGGTGTGGCTCTGAGGAGGACTCTGCCTCCTCCCCCATTAATTCAGGGGCCTGTAGCTCCCTGTCTTTGCTCAAACCCAGAGAGCCATGGTGGGTCTCATGTGGGACTGGAGCCCGCGTCTGGCTTGGGCTCCTGGAGCTGATGCGCATGGTCCCTGTGGGCGAGGTCATGCTGGTGCTGATGCACATGGTCCCTGTGGGCGAGGTCATGCTGGTGCTGATGCTGGGTGAGGAAGTACTTGAAGAACTCGTAGACCGACCAAGCGATGGCCGTGGAGGGCATCTGGTAGATGACGCGCGCCTGCACGCCCTTGAAGAAGGCGGCGGGGCCGCCCAGCCGATGGACCGTCCTAATGGCGTTGGCCATGCCCGACAGGCGCACCGCGCCGTTCTCCTGCGTGTTCAGCAGCGTCTTGCAGACGTCCAGCGGCGTGGTGACCGCGGCCGAGACCGCGCCGGCCGCCGCGCCCGACACGATGTGGCTGGTCGGCCGATAGCGCCGCTGCGGGTTGAGCCGCTCCTGCGTCAGCTCGTAGGTGATGAAGTGCACGGCCTGGAAGGGGATGTTCATGGTCAGCTGCGTGCTGTAGCTGCGGTAGAAGGCCGCCACGCCCTCGCGCTGCGTCACCGTCACCACGCAGTCCCACAGGCCCCGGTACGGCGAGTTGAACATCTGCATGCGCTGCTTGATGACTGGAGATGATGACGGAGGGAGCAGGGGGAAGAACAAGGATTTACAGAGAGAGATAGAGACAGAGAGAGAGAGAGAGAGAGAGAGAGAGAGAGAGAGAGAGAGAGAAAGAAAGAGAGAGGAATGTGAAAAAAATAATTATGGCAAAGCTAAAAATCAGACAGTGGTGACAATCAAGCCTGATCTTGAGGCACATAATCAGCTCATAAAAATATGCAATACAACAATGTTGTAAATAATCTCTACATTTCTAAAACAATGAATGTGATTGTTTTTTCCAAATACATCATTAGATCATTCTTAGACTGATGTCAAAAGGGGACGCAGGAATTAACAATGGCTCCTTTTCAATCTGTAACCATTTGTAAGGCACCTTTGTAATGGGAAACATGATTACATTCCTTTCAGCTTCTGATTCTGTCTATGGCCATTTAGTATTCTAAGTCGAGCATTTTGTTTTCTACTTCTGAACTTTTGGAATGATGCTGAAAAACATTTTCCTTAATAGTTACCTGCAGAAGCAACTGCTAAAAATACCATTATGTTTTCTATTCAAGCTAGAATACTCTGAATAATGAAATACAGGAAACACAGGGCAAATAATGCTGGCACTGTCAATCTATTCTCCTACACTGTTATTTGGAAATAAAACCTGTCAAACACTGTTTAGCTATATGCTCTAATTATATGAGCATTAGGGCTACATACAGTGCCACCGCTACCACCATGCGCATCACACACTGTGCGTAGGGCACCAAGAGACAGAGGGGGCACCACAATGTAGCCAATAAATAGGAGTAGCTTTACTGCAAAGCAATTCAGCTTAGGGCACCCACATGGCCAGCAGCGGCCATGGCTACACAGAAGGAAAAGCTCTCTGAACTGCATGAACTGAAGCGGCTCAGTGCTCCCAAAAACAATGCTGTATGTGGTTGCTGTTTGTATTATTTTTTGTTGTTTAGATGTGAGTGTGTGTATATGAATGTGAGCATCGTTTAAGAGGCTGCACAAGGACATTTCGTTGGTATGGTACTACTGCACAATGACATTTAAAGTCTATTCTATCTCTTTTTTGACGATCTGAACCATGAGTTTTTTGGCCCGTTGCAACTCTACTGGGTGTATCTGAAATAAATACATAAATAAACAAACAAACAAACAAACAAATAGAAAGGTGTCTGTATTGCTGGTACCTTCAGCTGGGTTCATCACAGCATCATGGAGAACAGTGGCTAGACTACCCGCCACACCTGATAGGGACACAAGAAGCAGAAGCAGAATTAGTCAGCATATTCAGACGGAATCAGAGGTGGCAGAACGTTGTGTCTTGTTTACAGAAGGATTTGAGCTATTGAGTCGCAGGATACCTCGTACCACTGGTTACAGCATTACCGTTGAATTGACCGTAGCTTTAACAGGCAAGCTAAACCAGGCACGCAACTGAAGCGTTCTGTTCCCAGAGGGTAAAACTAGTTTTAGATGACTGGTCTCATTTCTTCGAATGTACTGTACGTGCCACTATCACTTCTGGTGCAGTTCCATTGTATTCTAGTGGAAGCTAATTGTTGCAGCATACACTCCGCAAATGGAACGCTTCAGTTCTGTGTCTGGAGTAGCCTGGAGTGCATGTATGACTGGAGTAGCCTGCCCATAAGAGTGCATGTATGTCTGGAGTAGCCTGCCCATAAGAGTGCATGTATGACTGGAGTAGCCTGCCCATAAGAGTGCATGTATGACTGGAGTAGCCTGCCCATAAGAGTGCATGTATGACTGGAGTAGCCTGCCCATAAGAGTGCATGTATGTCTGGAGTAGCCTGCCTGTAGGAGTGCATGTATGTCTGGAGTAGCCTGCCCATAAGAGTGCATGTATGTCTGGAGTAGCCTGCCTGTAGGAGTGCATGTATGTCTGGAGTAGCCTGCCCATAAGAGTGCATGTATGTCTGGAGTAGCCTGCCCGTAGGAGTGCATGTATGTCTGGAGTAGCCTGCCCGTAGGAGTGCATGTATGTCTGGAGTAGCCTGCCTGTAGTGCATGTATGCATTTCACAGTCATAATACGACCAACGTTTACTGACTGATTCCGGACTTCGACGCAATTGGATATCACTATGACTGTCATCAGTTTAGCTCGCCTCTGGCCCGCCTATTTCAGATACACCGATGTTAGTGCTGGGCGGTATACCGGTTCACACCGTATACCGGTGTATATTTTCGTTATGATATGAATTTTTAATATACCGCCATACCGGTGTATTTGATTACAATAACGCTTGGAACGCTATACCGCGACAGTGTTTCAGACAGGACTTTTTTCACACGCACGCATGGTGCCACTGCGAGGCATAGTGAGGGTAAACACAAAACACCTTAAGTTTTTCCCCTGAAGTATGACCCTTAAGGCTTAATTTCTCCTTAGGTAAGGGGTTTATTTAAGGGTGTTGCACAGAAATAATACCTTAAATTGTTTCTTTAGTTAAGGAAAAACGTTAAGGGATACTGCATTGAAAAGGATTTACCGTCACGAAAATTCTATTGAGATTGTTCAACAGCTAGCTGCCTAGTAGGTGATGTTGTTAGTTAGCAACCCATCGAACACAGTGAAGTTGAATGATCTTATCATTCATCTCACCTTAAGAATATTCGCTGAAATTATCCAGGTAGCAAGTAAAGCGTGTTATAGACATGCACTGAGCAATACTAGCTGGCTAGTTAGAAATTATCCTGACTGTCATCAGTGCACCAAAACAAACTTTTTTGTTAATGTTTTGCCTAGCGAACCGAACCGAAGCTCATGGCAGGCTAACAAGACATCCACATGAAGTTAACGTTAGCCTACCAACAATGTCATGTAAACCACACAATAACAATACATTTCTGATAGGCCTATTTGACAGAGTAAGCATATTAACAGAGAGGTTTTATTTTAAATTGTATCATTTTCAAAAAAGTATAATTATTGCAAGTTGCACTACTTCTTGTATTGGTTTTATACAAGATGTTTGTGAAATGTGCACAGTAAAACTTCTGTATTTTGACTGCAATTGTCTTTGCATTCTGATTAGATTCTTCATTAGAATCATGAGTGGCTCTTTGTAAACGGCATCATTTTCTGGGGCCATGCAAAACTGCATTTCCACTAGTGTGGAGTTATTCTACATCATGACAGTAAAATAGACCATCCTTAGGCAATGTACTGCAGCAATTCCTCTCTCAACCTGTAGAAAATGCTGTGAACATCTGATTATGCATGGTAAAAAAATACCATCATATACCGTGAAACCGTAAGAATTTTTAAAAATACCGTGATATACATTTTTGGTCATACCGCCCAGCACTAACCAATGTGATTGGCTCCCCGCGATACAAGTGGCAAAAGTAACATGCATCATTACTCATTGCCAGAGTGTCTCGCAGAGACAATTGAAATTGTGCTCTTGCGAGAACTCTGGAGTTTCCAGGGTAGTTTTCTCCTCCTCCATTCTATAAATAACGCGACTGAGTTCTGTGGCATGTACGCCATTGCCTAAAAGATTTTCATGACTTTTCCAAAACTTTCAATGAATTTATTGAATTTCATGATTTCTACAGGCCTGGAAAATGTGATTTTACAATTCCATGACTTTTCCAGGTTTTCCATGACTATGGGAATCCTGCATATTTGTACCAGGGGGCATTTGAGCTGTAGGCCATCAAAATGCGCTTTCATGTCTTTACAAACCAAATTCATGCTTGAAATGGCTTGACACGGATTGTTAATGAACTATATGCATTATAAAATGGATTAATCTTTAGACTAAAAGCTAATATGGTAATAACAATGCAAGACGCATGAAACAAGAACATTGTAAGATAAGGTTGACATAGTTGAAAGCTGAATTGGTTCATTACAAGAAAAAAAAAGTGTCTCGGTGCAAAACCTCATGACAACACATGACTACAAGGCATGTGAATCTGTAACACGCTTCTGGCTGATTTGAAAGATGGCTCAGAATGATTTAAGGGTTCATGGGTTCCAAGATGAAGACTCGCTCAAAGACACTGCAACAGAGATGAGACTCTGGGAAACGCATGCTAGAGCCTTAAGTAAGGCAAGTCAATTGAAGAGTGCCATCGCAATTAAAGAACTCAAATCCAACCAAAATCTACACAACAGTCCATTTCAGTAATGTCAGCCAAGGCTGAAGCAGATGGCCTTTACCGTTGGCTATGTGGCTGTTCCCCCCATTCTGGATGACGTCGCTGAGGGTGCGCTTGACTCTCTCGTAGCAGGCGAAGTAGAGGGCGTGGGCCGGGCCAGCCCCCAGCACTGTGATGTTGAGGCCCCTCAGGGGCCGCATGATGCCCTCGGTGCGGACGATCCTTTGCAGGGCCTCGTACACGCCCCGGTACTGGGCCTTCGGGTCAGGCTGCAGACTCTGCATCCTTGTCTGATTAAAGAAAGAAAGACAAAAAAGCAGAAAGAATTGAGGCAGAAGGTCGAAGGAAAACAAGAGGAAGTAAACTCTAGTCATGGAGGAGAGAGGGGTATGATGAGGGAGTCAAAATCGGACAAACATGTAGGCCTCGAGTCTTACTGAAAAGAGTGTCAGTGTTTCTGGATTGCAATGTAGATGAGATGACAACTCATTGTTTTCAACTTGGAAAATATAAATAAATAAATAAATAAATAAATAAATAAATAAAAATAGGAAATATAATTCAAGAGCACACGAAGCCTTCCTTGTCCCTGAGAAAAATCTAACGTTATTCCCAATCATTCGAATTTGACTTTCAGACAAATTTCCTGTCTCAGTAAGAACAGGAACAGATATTGTTAGATTGTTTTATTTAAAAAAGAAAAAGTTTCTTCAAGGAGACTTTTGAAATTTGCGAACATTTCTGACGGAAATGAAATTATATTTTATTGTTAAAAAAGGGGAAGGAAACACAAAGCAATATGCAGGGGAAGATAGAGGCAGGCAGTCTTTGGGAGCTTCCCTACATTTTTAGGCTAAATAAAAACATGCTTTGTGCTGTGTGAATGGGTTGGCATGCAAGACTATAACAAAACACTTGTGCAACAAACCCAGAGACTGACACATCTCTCCAAAAGGACAGCTACCCAAAAAACACAAAAAAAGAGAGCGAGAGAGAGAGAAAGCAGAACTTCTTGCAGAAAGCAGATCATGTTGAAATTAAATTAGGCTATATCCTTTTCCTTGTTACTGTGACTATTAATAAGGCACAACACACAATATTTATGAGATGACTGACTGGCTCAGTAGTAAACCTGCTTGATCTACAATTTCTTATCAGTCTTAAGCCACCATAACCTATTAATAATATTATAGCCAATTCAACAAGCATGGAAAGTTATATACTAATGTTTGACTGTCAAACAACGCACCTCTAATGAAAATGGTAGGATTTGACAAATCCCAGTATGGTGTTTACAGGATCCCGTTAGGCACAGTTTCAGCATTCTCTCTGGTCCCCTTATCCTGCTAAATCTCCTTACTTAACAGCTTTACCCTGCATAAGTTTCAAGACAGCAGAATGAATGCTGGCTTCTTTTATTCAAACGGCACTAAGACCCATCAACATAGCACAAGAGGCCTCATCCCAAACTAATACCCCAAAACATGGCAGCTAATTAAGCTGGCAGAGTGGTACCTGTTAAACACATGTTGACCAAACGTATAATCATGTAAGCACTATACTCACACAGCAGGACAGGTAACAAGCCTTACAGCTGCTGGAATTACACACAGGCAAACTCTGGGCCTGTAGGCATCTGTTCACTTCTTGGCATCTCTTAACATTTTACACTGTATGACCAGATCACATTGGCTGCTCATAAATAGTTTAAAGACTAGTACTACTTATATTAATATTTCTCCTTTTTTAAGTCATATTTCGGTACATATATATTTTTCTTTGTGTACTTTTTGTATATTTCTATTTTAAAATGTGTACAGAATATACACAACAAGGCTTAGTCTCCAAACAGAGACAATGTACATTACACCACTACACTAAAACAACTGGGAGCTCAGCCAAAAGCTGTCAGAAGCCAGACGGGCACACGCTAGTGTATCCTGACACCCTGTAGCATTCCACAAGGCTCTCCCCAGGTGGATCCCAGCATCTTCCACACAGTGGATCCATTACAGTAACTAATAAGGTGTCGTTTATCTCGCTGATGGTTGCCATGGACTCAAGTCCTTAAAACACACTGTCTTGGGGCATAGTCCTTATCTGTAGTGCATCTTGAGAAGCATGGGGGCAGCAACTGACGCCAAGGTCCTGGGTTCAAAATGTGGGTTGTTGAAATGTATGGTTAATTGGTTTGGACAACACCAAGTAGGACAGTACGACTCCTCGCTATAGCCAGGGTTTTTGCATGGCGGTGTAGCCCTGCTTTGAAGCGCTTGGCTCCAAAGTGAGCGTTGGCAGGCAGAGACAGAGGTCCTGAGAGCAGATTCTCCAGCAGCACTGCCAAGTGTGGCCTCTGCTCACCTCTGCCATGACCTAACCAGTGTCCAGGGTGCCTCGGTTTATGTACGCCTAACTTACTTGACTCAACAGCAATCTTGATTGCCTGAGTCAGCAAGGGGACCTGACTTCCTGGAATGCAAGCTCATCCGTGAGCTTCCAAATATGACGGAGGAGTATCATCATGGAATTAAGGGAGGGATGATAAGGATTGTCTTCAGCTAAGACAATAGGCCACGTCACACTCACACGCCAACTTGCATTTGTTGGTGTTGTTTGCCCGTCATTGTCTCTAGTCTCCAGTCCAGGAAATGCATTCTTGTTAACAGGCTTTAGACCTACCTCAGTGGAGTAATGCATTCTTGACAGACAGATTTTAGACCTAACTTGGCGGAGGCAATGAACTTTTTGGGAGCTGGTTTTGACTTATGGCCGATTGTTAGCAAGCAATCATGCAGTACACCTTGACTTGGCCATCATGGCTTTATATCATACCTTTGCACACAAATCAGCACTTTACAAACTAGTTCTACAGGAATGATTGGGACGCCCTGTTGGATTGGGACTGCCAGAAAAGGGTGCTGAAACCAGGAAGTCCCCCAAAAAGAAAGTCATAGACAACTTCACACTACATCATCATCATTCAAACCATTTCCTTTGTGCGGACATGCAGCATAGGCTAACTGACACATGAAATGTGCAAATGTACAACATGACTGAAACATGAGACACAACCATCTAGGCAAATGAACGCAGGATGATCCCTTCTGCCATTTTTTTCTTTAATTGGGGTGGATGGTGTGTGTGTGTGCGGGGGGGGTTATTGTCTGGCATGAGGAGGAGGCTGGAAGCCCCTTTAGCACTGAAGTGGAAAGAAATCTCCAGTGCTCGCACCAGCGCCTGGGCTGCCTGGAAAAGCTGGGCTGGAGGAGCTCTGTCGTCTAACGGCAGACAGGCGAGGTGAGACAAGCCCTTGAGCCCTAGCAGCACACTGGCCCCGGCACTGACTGCTGCATCCACATGCCACTGGGACACAGATGCCAAATACAGGCATAGGTATTCCCTGTATTTATTAATCAGAGTGCTTGCCCTTTTCCGAGGAAGGAAAAATTCCAAACCTTTTCCTGACTGCTTCAGAACTGATTTTTCCCCTTCAAGGATGGTAGTATTTAGTGGTTTTGCACTGAATGCCTCTATGTGAGAGATGCCAAACACAGGCACACATTCCCTACTGCCCAGCATTTCGGTGAATTCTGAGAGCTACTTTGGAATACCCAGAGGTAGCCACTGGCTCTGTTGTGCCGGCTCACCAGGAGAGGCAGAAAGGGTTAAAGGACTCACCCAATCGTGATCACGTTAGGGCCAAAACATACAAATTCCTGAGTACACAGGAATGTGGCAAAAGGGTGTTTGTATTTTGGGACTGACAGCCCATACATAATTGCGGACTTCAAATTAAAATTTATACAATATGTATATGGTGTCCAAGCAAAAGGGGAAGTTTGGTTCTAAACTATGTCAACACAAAATGTGAAGTGGACATAGAACATTTGTACACATAGTGGACAATCCTATGTGTGGCGTAATTTGAGTTTTGTTTTTGTAAAAGAGCTAGTTGCCAGTGGCTATGTGGCGGTTGGATAATCAGCTCCATAGGGGTGGGACACCAAGTCCACCCTTCATCTGCATGGTGCAGATTTAACACACACACACACACACACACACACACACACACACAAACACACCCCCTGGGTCAGTCTGATAAATCCCACACCCTTTCTGCAGGCCCTTACAAGGACACCACCACCACCACCACCACCTCCTCAACCTCTCGTTGTCCCCGTCTGTGCTAAAGGTTACAGCTCTGTTTAACAGAGCACACACGCCAGAGAGTTTCCCTAGAGCGAGTCATTCTCTAAACGCACTCAGGGACCCTGGTGAGCAGAGGTGAACCCGTCTGCTCTCTAACTCTCAGCGGTGTGTTGTGTCCCAGTTCCCTACCCAGTGCTCCCTGCTGCCTGGTGCACCATGCCTTCCACACTGTGGGCTTTCGGAAGTTGCTTAACGGCTCTGAATCATCCTCCGACTGGCTAATAAATCACCCACCAGCCGTTAACGAAGGCAAGGCGGATGCTTTTCATTAGGCTTGCCTAAACCTACACAAATAAAATAACGAAAACAAAAAAAATGTCATTCTATTTGTGATTAAAACTTAAAACTATTTTACTACTTAATAGGCACTTGTTTTATAACAACTTACAGCCACACTTAGGAGACTTACTTAACTTACATGATTATGCAAGCTCATGCTGGCTACTCATTCAGTGTCACCTTAACGTCTTCACGGCAACCTAAAACGTGTTTGTCTAACAAAGTGTAAACCAATGAAACACACCGACACACACCGACACATGCCATGCCCCCTTTTCTCCCTGTGCTCTTGAATGAATGAATGTCTACCTAGGTAGAGGTTAATCCTTGAAAGAGGATGAATGAGGAAAGGCGTCTCAAGAATATGTGGTTAACATTTCTCACACAAGCTTTTAAAAGAAAGGCAAACACAGACACCATACCAGTAAAAGAAACCACAGTGAACTTACAAACTCGACCACAGACTTTCATTATTTAAGCACTCACTGAGACATTTTAGATCAACCTAACACTGTACCTACATGAATAAAACTACTTTGTTGTTACTATAACTGTGCACCATTGCCAGGTTTAACTGGAAAAGATATCCTGTTAAAAGATATGCCAAGACTCCTTAGACTGCCACAGTTGAAATATAACTAACTTTACAGCACCTGGACATCCTCTGTTAGTGTGAAAGAGGATGTTGCAAACAGAGCCAAGAACAAAACCTGACCAAACCCCTTTCAATTGACTGGAATATACTGTAACAACTTCCTTCAAGTAATTATTGCAATTACTTTTTTCCTTCAGTGAAGCTCCTTCAGAAGTTTCCATCTAGTCAATAAAATGAACCAGCACAGCTTCTGTTATGGATCCGGAAAGCCACCGTGTAAAAATGTATGTCAGCCTCATGACTTTGAGGCAGCTAGTCTTATGATGTTCATGGGGCTTATGATCATCAATTTTTTTAAATACATTTTTCAAGTATCACCACTAAAAAAAACTATTGCCCAAACCTGGACAAAGTAAATTTATAGAGCCTCCATCTCAAGTGTTAATAATTTCTGACCACAGCACGACTGACAAAAACATAGGAATGCCGCATCTCAAAAGAGCTTATCGTGACATGGTGAAAGTTTTTGTAATTAATTGAATAAACAACTTCAGCTTCCTAGGGAGTAAGCATCAGTGTTTAATCATGTAGCTCCTACATTCTGAGACAATCTCCCCTCATCAGCGATCACTGGAATAATTACCAAATGCATGGGTAAATACGTGTTCCTAGTAAATCCAACCTTCCCCTTTTCTGGAGCGGTTCACGGCCTTAGTTAGTGAGGCATTATCTGTGTCTATGGGATGTGTGCTGTCCAGACACGTAGCACTGTTCCCTCCAGAGCATAGCTTTTGGACGGATGGTACGAACAAGGCTGAAAGAGTGAGCTCTGGCAGGCCAGGAGGAAATAGTGACAATGGCCTTGGAGAGCTGGCTGACTGGCTGGCTGGAAGCTAGTCTGGCACAGAGTCAAGTCATTTCATTCTGGTACTTCACAGCAACTTAACTGTCAGAGAAAACTGACCAACCTTTTGGCTTTCTTTACTACAGTGACATGTCAGTCTACTTGCTCTGAAACGACTAGGCAGATGCTATTGAGAGAGGTAAGGTGTCGGTCACTGAAGCAGTACTAGACTGCAAGGAGGATTAGGACTGGACTCAGTGTCCGGATGTGACACTTATTATGATAAGACCGGCATTTCGTTTTCAACTTTTAAACAGGCAGTGAACGAGAGTTAGATGAAATTCAAAATGAATTTGAACAAATAATACCGATTCGATTCAACCAGGGATATTCAAGGAAACACCGACATTAAGACAACCCGTTGATATCCTATCGGTACCAGACTGTTCTTAGTGGCTGGGTTAGCGGCTGAACACAGGAATATAAGAGTAAACCTCAAGATACGTTAATAGTCACTATCGATATCAACTGGTGCGACAACTGCGAATGTTGTGGTAAGACCCTCTCTAGTCGTCCCTATCTGGAGTGATTGTTGAAAAGCGAAATGTTATGAATGAACTCCTAATGCTGTTCCAACAGCTCTCGATACTGAGAGAGAATGTATGTATTGGCAATACTAACTAGACAGCTTTCTTCGTTTAGACATCAGCAGGGACAACCCTGCTTGATGACCTTCACCAGAACCTGATAGAATCGAAGTAGTCTAGGTCATGACCTGGCGCAAGACATATAAACGAGAAGTTGTAGTAACATTAAGTGAGAAATGTAAGGGTAACTGATAAACAGCCACATCGGTTACTTAACTCTTGTTTTTGGCTCAGATCGCATCAACTAATACATCGCTGTTCAGACATGCAAGAATTGTAAAACTAACGTTACTGCTGCCATTCATAAGTTTACTTTGAGGTGCAACGTTATAGTGATCAACCAGATTTGTGGAGGGCTCAATATGTCTTACAGTAATCAAGTTAACTAATTCATACTTGAAACTGCCTGGGTTAGAACTTCAGTTTTCAGCCAACTTGGATTAATGTGTACACGAAGTCAGCACTGGGCTGGTTTAGATAACGTTAGCTAACGTTGTTGGCCAGCGCCTCATGCTAACACGCTTGCTAATGTTAGTTAAACTAGCTAGCTAGCTGGCACGTTTGGCTAAACTTGAAGGCATTTCATGATTTCAGAAGGCAGTGTTGATAAGCGTACCGTCGTGTTGCTTGTTATGAACCTAATGTGACAGTGTCAGTTGGTAGCAAACATACTTCCATGTCTTACCTTGACAGAGTCTATGGGGTACATCACCGTGTGCTCCAGTATTCCAGCCACTGCTCCCGCTGTCATGTGGGTCGTCAAGGAGGCATGGGGTGGCAAACTCTCGTACTCTTTGCTATCTGAAGGGTCATCTTCTCGGCTCTTTAGCTCCGACATCTCCACTGTGGCCACTACTGCCTCAGTACGTAACTCCATACGGGAGAAACTAGACTAAAAATGCCTTTTAACACTCTACCATCAACCTATCTGAATCGGCGGCAAGGAGAGCCACACCATCATCACTGCGTACCTCCGTTGTCGTGACGTACTGACGGTACACAGCGGGTTGTCTTGAGCGTCCAATCAGACATTGCGAAACATTAATAAGGCGGGATTAAACCAACGAAAGGGCGGAGTATCAAGAAAATGTATCCAATCAAAAGTAGTTTTGATAGGATACTCTACTCGGTAAACTTGTATCTAACCAAGGATAATCGGAAACTTTTAATTATATTCATGTCATAGCAGACATAGTGTCCACAATCTAGTTATTATTGGAGGAATTTAAGATTCTGCGAGATCACTTGAAATATCATTCATATCCTGCTCAATAGAAAGGCTAAAGTCAAATATGGCTATTTACAAAATACAATATCCTATACATTGCCTAAATCTCAGCATCGTTTTGGATTTTTTTGTTTTGTTCAGATGTTGACTAATGGACCCCAGCTTTGATAACAGTTAGCATTGAAAAGATAGCTTTTCCCAATTCTAAACAGTCAGAGATTAAAATTCAGTATTGGGCCGTTGAATCCGACTAATTAGTCCACTATACAAAAGGCAAGAAGGCTACATGGGTGTGTATGTGAGCAGTCAGACTGGTAGGGTGGGTCGGTAGATAAAGGGGTTGTGGTCCCTCTATCAGTTCAAAGCTATGTATTGGACTTGGGCGTGAGCTCGTCCTCTAAAGTTGGGACCATAGCGCAAGCGCTTTTTACGTCCGCTGAACAATGTTTAACAAGTAAAACGCTGGGAGATTATCAGAACGTGTCAGTAGCTTCATGTGGATATTGCTGGTTAAAACGTAAGGCTTATAGGCTATGATATAGCATAGCATCTGATGCCTACCGTCAACATAGCCTACTCATTCATTCAGTCACCAGGGCACCCTAGCCTACTCGACCATTGTCGCGCTTTGCTGAGTCATGAGTTGATCATATGATTTAGCCTATGGTGCGAAGCAGGCAGAATGTAAAGACACCTTTTGATACAACCTACATTCCATTTGTCAAAATATTGGGGGAGAATTGTGAATGCAAATGTTAAACCATGTCTTCCTTTTTTATTCTGCTTATTTTCCTAATAAAAATTTGATTATCTTTGTCTAGTGAGCCTCTTCAAAATGTAAAAACAGAATGCTGCGGACAGGGGTGTGCATATAGGCTACATGTGATAATATATGCCTAAATGGATTTGCACACTTTTTCCAAAGGGACTTTTCAATAATTCATGGGATGGCATCAATACATTTCCTGGATCTTATTGCAGGCCACATTCACAAGGTGCAATCTTCGGTTACTTCAATAGCTCCGGTGAAATTAGTGATATAATTATATAAATCAGTTGATTATTAAACTGTTTCAGTTGCCAGTTTTGGAACAATATTACATTTGTTGTGTCATTTGAAACTTCATATCAATACTTGACATACAAAACGGCCTAAATGTTGTCCGTGTGCAGCCTAGGGATCAATAAATGCTTGTTCTCATCGCAAGTCAATTCAAGGTTAATTTTGATGAGAAATCAGAAGCAGATTTGCTGTTCACTGTTCACATCTCCCAACCTATAACCAGCTGGGTTATGAAACTATGAAAACCCCATCTGACTTGCTGATGTAACTCTGAAGGCATGACACATAAAGTTGTTGCTCAGTATTACTTCAGATTGTTTGCCTCTGTTTTTTACATGTGTTTATATCCTAAATTGTCTAGAAATGTATAAACATGCACCTGAAACAATCAACAGAACAATGTATATACACAGGAACATTTGTCAGGTGTTATCTTTCAGATATGTCTACCACCAGTGCAACTCCAATGCATTAGTTGAAAAAAAAGGAAAAGAAGAAAAACATTCAATGCACCTTAAAAAAAAACTGTGCCTTGTCCCAGATAAATGTCCTCTCAAATAAGACAATGTATTACATTGTCCCTATTGACTAATGCCCTGTCTGATCACCTTCACAGATATAACTAATATGAGATGAGTGCAGTGGTGCATGATGGCTACCATTAAATCCTCAACTGTGGATGGTATGGCGAGGTGTGTCCCGTTACTGTAAAGTGTGTTGGGTTTTGAGACGAGGCCTCTATCAGTGTGCACACTTTGTTATGTCAGCTGAGGGACATACAGTATGTGTGTTTACACCTTGGATCTACAGCTGTACTAACAAACTGACTTCCCTCCGCACCAGAGCAGCAGAGAAAGTGATAATTACACTTGAAAACCACTTGGCCTTCCACAGTCACATCCTTAACATAAAACATTAGACATCAACTCACAGGGGTCAAAATACCTGGCAGTAAATACAACACATAAAAAGCTGGTTGCTATATCACAATTCATACGTAATCAAATTACAACACAGTCAGGTGAAAGTATAGCCCAAACACGTTTTCTTGACAAATGACCAATCTTTTCTCAGTGTAATAGCACTTCTTTACCTTTAGAGGAGTTACACACACTTGTGTGCTATGTTAAACTCTATAGTGAAGTTATACAGTAGTTGAAAGGTCCAATATTGGTATGATTCATATTCTGGCCACTTGAACCTTTACATGCTCTCTGTCTCTTGGTTACAACTGATATTTGATCCCTGTGAGCAGTATATCCATTTAGGACTGAGGAAAAAAGTTAAAAGTCATATGAATTAAATCATAATAAACAAGTAGATGTACACAAGTAGACAACATGTTTTAAACTTACAATTTGAACTGCTGTACAACTGCTGTCCCTCTATTTGTAGACACAGGGATAATGATGTGTAGCAGTGAAACATTCCTATTTCAGGGATAATTATGTGTAGCCGTGAAACATTTCTTATTCATTTAAGTCTATTGAAACACTTTGATCAACAGGATTTGTAATACTAAACTAACTCACTGTTTAGTGCCACCTTCTGAGACATGTTCCCTGGTAGAGAAGGAAGTGCTTCCACAGCAACAAGACCTTATTGGGTTCACAATGACACAGCTGAAAAATGAGAGGCATAATGACCCAAGACACTCCATTAGGAGAGACAATCACGGTGCCTCACAGTGCTGAGAGGGCACCATCCTTAAGAGCGGTGTGTAAAGAAGAAAACCCAATGAATGATACTGGAAACCAATGACTGATAGTAACATAGCCTACACTGTGCTGCTTGAATTAAGGGATGGCATGTTGCATCTAACACCACAGAATGCTGAATGCTCGCTTGCTGTGTCTAATTCTGTTTAGATTGTTTATATTGAGGGAATGGTGCAGCTGTACAGATTGCTTGAGGCTGATTTCTGTATTGTGTCTATGCACTTGTGTATCTGTACTTCCTGAATGAAATCCTGGAATTTATTTCACAATGTAGATATTTTGTCTGCATTGAGTAATACAGGAGTTTCAAGACAAAGCTACACGACTACAGTCCCTTTAAAACTTTCAAATGTCCTGAGACATGAAGACAAGAGATGTTAAAGTGATTGAGTAAAACCATGAAATATCCAGTCCTGGATTCTGGGAAAAGGTTGATATTTGAGCACAACAGCCAATCAAATGACACCCCTCCCTGTCCTGCTCCTGACACAATGTGTTGATAGGCTGAAACAGTGCACGGCTTGGTCCAAGCCACTTCGTTTCCCATCTTACAAAAGCAGGACTGTGTATGAACCAGTGTTTTTTCTGCACACTCACAGAATGGACCGATGGTGGACCACAGGGAGCAAGACACTTAAAAGGTGTATTGGAAAGAAACACAGACTAGCTTTAATAAGATGAATAGGCTGTTACTCGATATAAAATCCCTGTTGAGAGTTACACTTGAATAAATGGACTGGGCATGACAGACGGCAGTGAAACAGAATGTTCTCATGTCAGACAGCTTACACATCAACACCAATTATGTGCTTCGCTTTTATTGTTGTATGTACAGTTAAAGGACAATATGAGCTTGACAGAAAACAAGGTTCTTGTTCTTAAGGTTTTGTAACTTCCAAAACAACCTCCCCTAACCTCACCTGACTGACAGAAAACCTGCCAATATCTGGCTTTAAAAAGCTTAGAGGGTTTTACTGAAAATAAACAAACACCTAACACATTGGGCAAGAGAATGGGGCAGCCAATCTCTCCCCTGTGCTGGAGTTGCATGCAGGGGGCATTGTCAGTAGTGATTCTTTAGCACCTCTGCCTGGGTGAGCGGTGAAACCTGACCCCACTGTGGCCGGGGCAGTAGCCTGAAAACAAAACCCTCCAGCGGGGCACTGTGACAGCGAGCCACCCAGACTCTAGTGAGACACGCCGGCTAGGAAAACGCAATCTGTGTGATAGGCCGGGAGTCGAGCTTGGAGACACTTACTAGGTTGTTGACCTGACCAGATGACCTGAGCGTTAGCGCCTGTCTGCGGCTTGCCATGCCTGATTGATGCTCCCGCCCATGTCCTCTGCCCTTCTTCCCAAGGCCACAGGGGATCTGTAAGACCCGGTTACCACTGCCATAAAGATGCATTAGCTTGTTTACTCAACCCTCACGTCACCACAGGACGGCCACCTCGTCATCTAGTCAGCCACTTCTCACTCCAGGAGAGGGGAGAGGCCAGCTGATCTGCCCATTCATCAGACAGATCACTGGGAAAACCATTCAGCCCACTCCTGCAGTACTCCCATAGTCCAGAACACACACAATGGTTCATTCTCCACGTAGATTTGTTACAACATGCTGTAATAGTACTGATCCTTACATCCCAGGAACTGACTGTAACAATAAGAAAATCTCATGGACTCATGGCCCTAATTGTTTTTTGGAGTTTTTTTTGCTAGGGGAAAGATCAAATTCATGGCCCTAATTTAAATGGCAAGCACATGTAATGTCTGTTGAAAGCAAAGTTATCCCACTTACACTAGAGCAGCCATGTGGCATATGGGAGCATTGAGCAGTGTCATCAATGTTTGCGCTTCAGGTCTTGCTGATTGTGTTAAATTAGCTAATTGATTATAGTAAGTTATTACATTAGCATTAGTTACACTTTGCACAGGTTTCAAATTAGGGCCCTCAATCTATTCATTCACCATCAGTAAGCCTGAGGAAATGCCATTTATACTCATTGAGGACTTCAATATGTTTTTAATATCAGACAAGATTGTTGAACTTTTCCGTGCAAACAGATTCCTTTCCTGAACATCATTTATAAATATGCCGTCTGTGCTTTCACAAACATTTTTTCATACAGCAGTGACAATGGCTTCAGAAAAAGAAGCCTCAAATGAATAAAAACACACACATTCACTCGCTCGCACACACACATACACAGGATTCAGTGACAGATTCACATAGACTAAAAGACCTGTGGATCATTTTCAGCAGACTGGACTTTCACTCCTCAAAAATACAGGACCAGCGCTGGGATTACAGCTGGGTCAAACCTCAACATGTGATAAGACATTGCGGAAAAAAATATTGCACGATATTGTTATTCAAATATAGTCTTCCTATTGAGCTGCTGCAGACACCTTTAAACCATTTTATGAAAACCCAAGAAAAAAGTACCAGGGGTATTATGAAGCATGGATGCACAACATATTGAAATCTATACAACTCTAGGACACTGCATGCCATAGCAGTGTCAGGAAACACACTATAGTACGCGGTGCTAATATCGGCACTATTATTATGGGTTTTGACACAAGCAGTTTTTCAAGATGTAAAACCGAGATGCAATGTGGTCCCTAAAAGTGTGCTCTATTGAAATCAGAAGCCTGGAAAGAGTCTCTGCACTAATCATAACATTTTTGAAAGACTAGAAACCAACTAGAACAAAACAAAAAGGTCTGATAAACCATTCTTCCCTTACATGCACGCACGCGGACACACACACATACACGCACACACGCACGCACAAGCATTGGTCTATGCCTTGGGATCTCTACTATTCTGCACTGGATTTTTACCCTCTACCGTATACAGAAACACTGTTTTGACAGTGCAGATATCCCATAACCCTAGTCAGAAATATTTACCAACGGTAAAATCAGAGGCATTTTTCAAGGAAATACCATCTATTGAGGTGTACCACAAAACTATTAAACATTCTGTTAAGTGGAGTAACACCGGTCTCTAAAAGGACTGCCAAGTAGCGAAATCAATGTCCATGTGGTCTCTCTATGGTAGAAGCCACGGGCATTTCCATGTGGTCTCCCTATGGTAGAAGCCATAGATAAACAAAGCTTTTTAATATCTATGGTAGAAGGCATGGGCATTTCTGCTTACAAGGGCTTCGGAGCCAGGTCTCACCTGACATGAGGAGGGCAACTCGGGACATGATAAAGTTGCCTTTCTAACTAAGGAATGTGCCACTGGAAACAATATCATCTAGTCGTGTGTGTGATTTAAACAACTTGGATGAGAGGGTGTCCATGAGGAGTGGGGAGAAGAAAGGTGCCCTTCTTTTTTTGGCACAAAGGAGGCGGATGGCACGAAGGTCCAACTCCATCTAAATCATGAAGGAACTTCATGGAGTGCGGGAACAAATCTCTCCGGGCCACAGAGTGTGCACGTTCAGGACTGTTGCTAACATTGCTAATGGTCATTTTTAAAAAAAGGAAAACAAAACAAAACGAAAAATAAAGAAACAAGAAAACCAAAGACATCAAAAATAAATTAACACAGAAACACATGATCATTTCAAAGCTAGACTGAAACGGAAACTGTTCATAGCACTCAAAATGTCCTCTGAAATCGCAGGTCAGTGAAGTCTTTTTTTTGTGATGGGCCACAGCAGCACAGAAACTTCACCTGAGGCGTGAGCTCTCAGTCCAAACAGTCTTGTCAAGTCAGCGTGATTATTGCCATCTTTTCAGCAGTCTAAAAAGGGGACCTTCATGTGTACTGGCCAATAAGGGCCCTGGCAGGGTGATGTCAGGAGTGGGGTGGGGGCAGGGGCAAAACCTAACGAAGGGCAAGCCTCCAGCCTATAGCGTGACGAGGACGTCAGGGGAGTCCAAGCCTTCTTCCAACCACTGCAAAGAGGAGGCGGCTCCACGGTTGAGCGCGACCGCCCGGCGGTGGATGCGCCTCAGCCGGAGCAGGTAGAGCAGGATGGAGAGCAGCACCACGAAGAAGCACGCCAGGAACAGGTAGTGCGTGTTGATGTAGGGGAAGCTGGGGCGCCAGTGAGAGTGCGTCCCCTTCAGGCTCTCCTGCTGGATGTCCCTACAGGCACAAGACCGGGCAAAAAAGGAAACCCAATTTAAGAACGGCATCTCATAGGTAATAGACAATGCTGTCTGACTTGACAGAAATAACAAATGCACCAAATATAAGCTTTACTGTTACTGTTTACATTACTGTTCTGAAGATGGCATCACACTGTAATTTACTACAGAAAAAAAAGACTGGACTAGAAAATATAGTGCATATATGCATCTGCTAACTATTGGTCTTTACTTTTATGCCTTCACATACAAGGATACAAGGATACAAGGAAGTTTATTGTCACATGCATATAGTTACTGGAAGTAAGAAATGCAGTGAAATTATGTCTGGTGTCAGCCTATTTGTGCATTAATGGGGGGGGGGGGGGGGTAAAAGTGCAGTAGAAGAGGGGTTTAGTAGATTAAGTGGCAAGGGCTGCATAAAAAGGTGGGGGAGGATTGGGATTGGGTGGGGGGCACCAACAAGGAGCACCCAAGAGCAACAGGGGCAAGGAAAAACTCCCTTACCAAGGAAGAAACCTTGGGCAGATCCACGGCTCAAGGGGCTAACCCAACTGCCAGGGGTCTTGGTGTGTGTGTTGGGGGGATGACAGGGGAGATGGGATAGTGTGCCGTGTATGTGGGGAGAGGGCAGTGTGCAATATGTGTGTTGGAGAAGCTTCCTCATGAGACAATGTGCTGTGTATTGGGGGGGGGGCAGGGACTTACTATTGCAAGCATAGTACTGTATGTAATGTATGTGAGTGATGACAGTGAAGATGTGTGTGTGGGCGGGAGGGGAGTGGAGCAGTGACTGTGTGTGTGCGTGTAGTGTGTGTGTGGGTAGGTGGCTGACATGACCCTATATATTAAAAATACATTTTATGGTGACACAAAAACTATTTGCTTATTTTAAATTCATATGACAGAAATTGGTAAGTTACTGCCTACAGTGTTGCTATATGTTCTTTGTCACCTTAGAGGCAGGAAACGTGTCCTGTAGAGAATGGCTCCCAGTGTCCACTGCACCTCTTTGTCGTAGACCAGCAGCGCTGTCTTCAGGTTGTCGTAATTAGAGGGGAAGGCAAAGCCAGTGTGGAAAACTTCATGCATCCATGCTGATTTGAAACACTGGTACCTGCAAAGGGAGATATGACCTTACAGAAAACACTGAACCAAATAGAAGAGCTGCTGTTGTTATTAGCAACAGAGACTACCTCTGAGACTTACTTAAGTCTGTGCAAGTCAGCATGAGAGGCATAAAGACCACGGTCAAAGCGCTCCTTCAAGGTCCTCCACTGGGTGGCACAGTAGTTCTACAGGGGGAATAAACACAAAGCAAAAAAACCATGACATGAGGTGTTGATTGTTCCATGGGGTTTAGATACTTACAAAAAAACATACACTTACAGTTTCAGAATACACAGTGGCAAACTTTCCAGAAGACAAGATTGCCATCTTTAATTTAAGTATTTGACTGTTGCACCCACAACAGCACAAAAGTAAAACCTGTTATTACACACACACACACACACACATATATATATATATATATATATATATATATATATATATATATATATATATATATATATATATATATATATATATATATATTATATTTTCATAGTAAATAGATATTATTGCCTGCAGACAAATGCTGTGCCTACACTTACTACAGATTCCTACCTTTGCAGCGTTGGTGTACTTTGTGGAGTTGTAGTCACCGCCCATGCGCAGCACATCCTCGGTACAGTAGTAGAACTCGGAGAAACCGTAGAACTGGCTGTTCCGAAAGTCGATGGCTGGCTGGTAGATGCCATTGAGGGAGGTGTGCGTCTCGTTGGTGCGGTTGAGGAACGGCTGCAGGAGCAGGCGGCACGAGTCGAAGTCACCGGTGCCGCGGATGTGGATCCTCTGCCCCGTGGGTCCCACTTCGTCCTGCAGGTCGTTGGGAAGACACGGGTCTAGGACTGGAGTGTCTGCAGACTCGCCCACATGCTGGTCCAGAAGCCTGCAGAGAGACACACAGAAACACACCGCTGAGCAAGTATACTCTCCAACATAGCGTCTCAGTTCATAGGTTTTCAACTGATTGTGACCCAAGGACCACCATTCTGACAAGGGAAGCAGCATGGGGACTACCACTGACTACAAAATAGTGATTACTACATTGAAACTACATTACAAATGCATGGTCATGGACCAGCAGCAATGCCTTCACTGACAACCAGTGAGCCGCAGACACTAGTGGTTGGAAACCGCTGATCTGTAACCCACACTGACCCACAGTTTTTATTGAGATCGGATGAATAGGTGATTATCAATACCAACAAATGTTGTAATAATAATAATAATAATAATCTCATCTGAACCCACTGAGCAACAAAAAATCCTGTGGGTTGATCAGACTACACCTCGTTTTCGTTACAACTCTTCTGCTAAACGTAGGGGGTCTTACTTGTTCTGGGCGACGATCTTGCTGACCATGCTCTCCTCATATCTCTGGCGGGCTGCGTTGCCGCCGTAGCCCAGGAAAGTGGACACATAAACACGGTAGACGTGCTCTGTGCGGTGGGCATCGCAGCCCAGGTTAAACTCTGCCAGCAGGTTCTTTGCCATCTCCTCCTGCGGAAGCACAGTCAGCGATAAGCCAGGCCGTCCATATATATATATATCACTAAGGACAGAGACGTTAGTGACTATTGTGTTTTTCTATTCTAAAGGTTAAAACCAGCAAGCAGTACTTCAGAGCCACACCAACACCCAATCGAGGTTTCAGCTTATTTGTTAAACCCAAGAAGCTGCATTGCATTATACACCATCACTCAAAAGCCTTCAAACACAGAAATCACTCAATGAGAAGGAATCAGTATTTTGAGATTGATTGTAATCATTTCTGCTTAAATTCACCTAAAACATACTGTGTGCATATTTGTGAAGAAACCCTGATCTACAAATGTTATGCTTGTCAGCAGAGGGACACCCAAACCTGAAGATCTGCCATCCTACATTATAGCCCATTATATTTAGCTACGCAAATCTATCCCCAGAGCCTATTCACACACCAAAACTGCCGAATAACAGATCTCCAAAGTCTGAATTAACCCATCCTTGCTTTTTAGTTAGTGCTCTAAAAGTGTATGCCCCATCCTATTCTGAATCCATGCATCTTATCTCTGCAGAAGGAAGAACTTCA
Source organism: Alosa alosa (assembly GCF_017589495.1). Taxonomy (NCBI): domain Eukaryota; kingdom Metazoa; phylum Chordata; class Actinopteri; order Clupeiformes; family Clupeidae; genus Alosa; species Alosa alosa. The sequence goes on along the minus strand of NC_063193.1, from coordinate 5,499,209 downwards.
ACTCCATTAAACAGACAGGGATGTTCACAGCACAGACCGTGGGCCAGTGGTGATTCAAATGTGGGGAAGAAATCGGATGAGCAACAAATGTCAACAAACTTGTAAAAAAGGGAAACTGTTTAGGGATAATAACCTGCTGTGGAGAAGCAAAGCTTACACTTTTGGGCACTTCGAATGCAATCTGCGTGGAGACGCCGCCCATGTCCAGCACGCCGGCTGTCCGCTTGCGTACCATCGCCTCCTGCTGGTCACCCCCTGGGACCTGCACCTCCACCACTGCCTCACCATCTGGTGAAGGAGCAAACGGATTTAATACAAAATAAATGCCATTGTCAGCAACAAACCATCATAAGCTAAGGAAACCAGGCACTCACCATGATCTCCATGATTGAATCTTCCAAGAACAAAGTTTATCCCAATCCATGCATACACACCTGGACAAATCCAAAAATAAAGGTGAATTTAAATGTGCGTTTAAAGATGTCTTGACACTTGGTCTGTGTCACGGTCTGATATAAAGTGCTGGTAGAGAGCAGACTTACCCTCCTGTTTCCCAGAGATGACCTCGACATGAGAGTCTGAGAACAGGAAGTTAAAATGCACAGGGATGTCTGTCCGCAGATCCTCCAAGATCGCCTCCTGCTGACTGAACATGGAAACTCCATTCACAACTCCAGGCAAAGACCAACACCACTGTTCATCACAAATGTCCAAACACTGAAACCACTCCATATTTGCCTCGCCAAAAGCTTAGAACCTCTTTTTAAAATACCACATTTCACAGCCCTACTGAAAGCAACCTGCCTATCAAGTCAGAAGATTAGGTGAGAGGGTTCTATTGATATTCAGGTATGTGGCATCTGTATGCTTCCGTGCAGAGGACAACATTACTGGCAAGGCTCTAATTCACAAAATACAGCAAGCCCATCAAAAAGGAAGTAATGGTAGCAGTAGAGTTTAGTGCGAGAACATCTATTCATTTATGGATAATCTGATGCCATATGAACATTGTTTAGCTCAACTCCAGGTCACAAATCATGTGACGAGATAAGTATTCTCTTGCTTGTCTTTGACTGAGCCTTCTCTGTGGACTTCATTGTGAACCCAAGTGCATTTTGTGGTCTTGCGAATGCATTTGCTTTCTATTGCAACACATGATGAAAACATTTTGGATTTATTGTCTGTCATATATTGCGTACCTCTCAGGCAGCACTCTCATTCCCGCGGTGCAGAGGATGTAAAGAGGTGTTTCCTGGTGCTTAAACTTTGGGATGTGTTGTGCCGCAAAGCTTAGTAAAGGGTAAATGTAGTCACTGGCCTTCTCTGGCGTGGTAGCAAACTCAGAGATACCTGTCAGTCCACAAGCACCAGAGGGTTACAACAGACAACAGCAGGTTACAGATTAAAAAAACAAAGATATGACTACATGTTAAAAACCAGTCAATAAAACCCCAAGTGTTTTCCTTACACGTGCACAGAGAACAGCTCACCTGGTTTGATCTTCATGACTACGGGCTTCCTATGCTGGTCTCTCATCTGACGGATGTCTAGCAGGTCGTGTGGGTTGCCGTTGTGCCGCGGCCAGCAGTAGACAAACACCCGTGAACCGCTGCTTCCACAGTCAATCACCAGCCCATAGTTAAGGTTTGGGTTGCTGGTGTCTGTGACCTCTAAATCCGTCACCCTGGCCAAATGTCTACAGGGTTACAAGGGTGCCACACAAACAGGTGAATAAGCAGGACATCACCATACACCACATAAATCTGTCAAGGTTACGGGGAATCAAGTGACATGGCAACCAATGTAACACCTTCACCTGTGAATGTGGGAATCCTCCCTCACCCAGCTGTACTGGCCCTTTCCTGTGACCAGCAGCAGGTAAAGGAGACCCAGAAGCCCCGCCAACAAACTCAGGAAAATGAGCTGTCTGAATGAAGGAAGCAGGAGCCGGGGGAGAACGACTGGTGATATGCTGAAGTGCCAGGAAGCAGGGAAAAGGCAGGATATGCTGATCCTGTGGAGATCAGAGCAGGGGAGAAGAGAGGAGAGGAGGATACAAGATTAGATCGGCAGTTCATCATTATTACTGGTCCTACGTTTCACTTTATACAACGGATGCATTTGAGAAGATGTTGTGGGACGAAATGCCTTCATTTGCAAACAACATTTGCTTTCACTGAAATGGAAACTTACTTTCCCATCCTGTCGAGAGCTGTTCAAATCAATTCAATGTAACCGAGGTGTTGACATTTGACTCCTGTAACATTACCGGTAACCCTGCTGATGCACATGGAGGCTTCTGGAGCACGTCATTACCAACCTGTAATGAGCCAGAAGAATAACAAACTCATACTAAAAAAAAAATACATTTGTCCTGATGTAAAGGTTATAGGCAACTAGCTTGAGAATATACCGAATTAGAATAATATTTTTCAAAGCAATAACAAAGACATCCAACTTCACTGACTAGGTGTAACATTTCTCGAAATGTTTGAAAAGCAGATAAAAAAATCTTGCTAAATCATTTTGATGCATGCTTTTATCAGGCAACTAACTTTGGGTATCATCTACAAATTCATCTATTATGGACAGGTAACGAAACATCGATCGTGGACTAATGACGTGGCAACGTTGTCACTGCTTGTAAAATATAAATTGCATAGGTGGTTAGCATTACCTGTTAGCATTACCTGTTAACCTGTAACCACAGACGGTTATAGCCTAACATATGGTAAGAAGCTAACTGTCAAACATAATGACCCAAACTCACGCTCATACACGTCACTGCAGAACCTGAGGTGAAAGATGCCCACCTGAAATGTGTTATCCAACTGATCTTGCACTCGTATACCTATAACCTAAGTTACCTATCGTTACAACGTTTCATCTAACCAGCCAGTGTAACTTACAAACTAGCCAATATTAAAAGTTAGATCACTTTAATAAGAAAGCAGGGGAAAACTGCTTCAACGCATAACGTTAACGTAAGTAACTTATCAGAGAAATCTACCTGGTCCAGTAGCTGCTAATGCATCCCCTTCAGTATCTTATTTCAATAACTGTCCAACGCGACACGAAGGCCCCGGTCTTTTAACGTTACTGTCAACGTCAGAACAGCATCCTATCTGGCTTTATACCTGAAGTTACATAACCTGTAGTCGTGCGTCTGGCTAACGTTAGCCAAATTCCCTACATTCTAACCAGCCGGTTAGCTGCCAGCAAGGTTAAAAGTTAGCTCGTTTGCTAATAATACTGGAGCAGAGCTCCACCAGCGTAACGTAATTAGCATAGCAACCTGTTCAAGATGTTATCCATTGACATATTGTATCGCTTACGCTGATACATTGAATGCTTAAAACTAAATACGATAACCATGCAGAGTATGTGTACGTCACCACTTGAGACATTCAGAAAGCTACCTAAACCAAAACTAGCAGCTAGCTACCGTTATAACCCAATTTGTAGGTTCACGAGAAAGTTTAACCGGGCGGCATGCTAGCGTTTAAATGTAAAGTAGCTAACGGTTAGCTATCTATGCTAACACCTTAGCTCGTGTTAGCGTAATAGCTATAATTCCGTATTTATCGTGTTGTCATATATCCACCCTGGCCAAATAAATGTTCTACATACCCACACATGTCATTATTTGTGCATCCAGTCCTTGTTTCGACATTAGATCGAAACCAGAATCATCTCAAAGCTGAGACGTGTCGCCATGGGCCAAGAAAATCTCGTTCCGTTGAGATTGCCAGGTTGCGCATGCGCGACAGTTCTAAGTTTCTTGTCGAAAGATTTATAACAAGTCTTGTTTTTTTTGCCGTATCCAAATTACAGCATGTACTAATAAGTATGAGGAAAAAACTATAGCATCATGTTTTTCTACACATGCATTACAAAGTCGAGACAATCACATTTTACATTTACATACAATTTATTCTGTAATAACTAATATGATTCTGTCACACAGAATCAGCTGTTTTGGCATCATAATTGTAATCATTTATTAGAGTAACACTTCACAAACTTTAAAAGGCCACTTTTAAAACTTTTAGTTTAAAATAAAAAGGATCACAAACATGCCATAACAAACATGAATAAAAGGCATATTGCAAAACATACAATATACTGTAGTTTGATTGCTTATTACTTAAAACTAATACATTTCATTGTGCTTCACTGGGCCGGCTCTAGTTTCTTTAGTGGCGAGAGCGGTCCCCTCTGCTGCCCACCTGTTAGGAAAAATACATAATCAGTCAACAATTCACAGCAAGATAACAGCCTTTTATCACTAAACAGACGACACTGATGACTTTAAACATTACTAAATGGCAGACTATTCTGTAACAGAACGAAACAAAGGGGGTGAGCTTTTATCCCTTTTCACTCCGAGACATTTGTAATATAAGTCGGCCAATGCCACTGTTCAGAAAAACTCCATGAGACTGTACCTACAGGCCATATTAACCTCCTTCAATTTCCCTCTAGACTCTTCAATACAAAGAAAATGTAAAATGTAAGTCATAACAACCTTGGACAAAAAAAACTCTACCTAGAGCTCAGATCAAGACGAGGAAAAACAAACCTGCTCCAGAGATATTGAGGCGACTCAGCTCCCTGTCCAACTCCTCGTCTGTGATATTTAACCGTGAGTCAGGTACACTGGGTAAAGAGTTGAAGAAATCATCATCGAGGGCACCCTTTTCCCTGCTGGATGACAAGGGTCCTGAAGGAACTTCTGGAAGGTCCAGTTGTCCATCTGGAGCAGAGTTCTCCAAAAGAGACATGAGCTCTTCCTCCAGCTCGACCGTGTCCCCACCAGCTACAAGAACAAACACAACATCACTGAGTACAGCAAATACAGCATGACGAATGACTCTGTGGTGCTTCTGTGTGTACTGTGTACAATCTATTTTTTATTTGGGACATATACAACATAGAAACCATTACGCCAACATTGTGAGTACCCTAACAAAATCATAGATGAATTTTTCAAGTACATTTATTTTGCCATGCAATTTTTCATATTCTTTTATAGAGGACATGTACAGATCATTAGGTGGTAGTCAAGCCTCAATGTAGCACACATACTTGTGTCCAGTGCTCCTCCGGCAAGCGTCTGGTTGACTTCATCCTGAGTATCACACAACTAAGCACACAGAGGACAGAGGATCAGAGGGAAAATAATCAGGGGTGACAAAATTATATTCATACCAAAAGAGAACAAGGTGGTCTTACCTCCTGGATCTGATCCACCAAACTTTCAGCTTTCTCCACAGTCACGTCTTTTAATGAGAGACGCAGAGCAGCCACACCTGTCTGGTACGCTTGCATCACCTGTGACAAACACAGGCATTGTGTACTGTTTGATAGGGCTCAACATGAACGTAAAACTGTACGTCAATCAATGCTCTTTCCGTTCAACATCAGCATTCTCAATTAATAAACTGTGCATGGGGAAGATCAAGGGAACTTATTAAGCATACTAGGTTTAAGAGCAGATTTTAAGAAGCAGCATAAAGGCAAAAGACAACGGTGACAAAATCAATATTAATATCAACATCCGCACTGACCAACAGTAAGGAAAGTCTCTCATGTTCATTAATGTGATTTCTAAACTTCGATTGATTCAGATTGGCTGTCACGTAATCAAAATTGCTCTATTTCCAAGAATATCATTCTTCATTTTGTTTTTGCTATAGTATGCAGTGTGGACGTTGTCATTCATATTAGCTAGAGATACATAAAACTATTGTTATTACAGTAATCGTTATAGTTAACGTTACTGGTGTGAACAGCCCTTGAGTGATGATTAAAAAAAAGCTTCACAGGAGAATACTCGGCATGTAGACAAAACAGACTCAATTTCCATTTGTTTTGAGTACAGAAGGATGTACAGTATGGTTTAACATGGCTGTAGCATGTGTCCATTTTCTCACCAGGCGGTCTGTTTGTGAGTGGGCTATTCTGTCCAGAATGCCCTTTACAGTTTCCATCTGGGCATAAAGCCGGTCGGCCCGTTTCTCCACACGTTTCCTCCCCCTAAGGCACCTCAGAGCCTACACAGGGAGCAAGACATTTAGCAGATGCTTTTTAAACAAAGCGACTTACATTTGTCAATTATATAACAAGGGTCACGGTCCCCGGACTAGACTAATATGCTACTGTTAAATTTTAGGGGTTTTATTTATGTCATACTTTCTCTTGTCTTTAACTAATTGCTCGCCAACTCAGTGTCTCCCACTTGGAATCAAGGAGACGTTTTTCAATACTAACAGACTGCCCCCGCCCACTTTATCTTTTTAACATCCACATTAACATAGTTCTAGCTGAGCAACTCTTTACACCAATTGATTCCACCTGATTACTTTTATTAATTTTCAAATGTTTAACAGCCCGGTCTACGCCTGAATTCAGGCACAGTGCCTGTAATCTTTAAGCCTTGAATATGTACAACAATTCTGCGGTACTTTTAAACATTGTATTACTTGCATTAAGAGGCAGACTAACAGTTCAAAACCACCCTGCTGTACCATCTCAGATTTTGCTCAAACCTTGTCTACATCATAAATGGGTCCCAAAACCAAGGCCTGCCAGATGACTTACCTGAGATTTCTTCCCCTCACTGAGTAGAGCCCTGGCCTCCTCTTTGCATCTGTAAAAATGAAACAGTATTTGTTTGGTTCATCATCTGCCTCATGTTTTCATAAAAACTAATCCAAAGGAGTTTGAAAAACAAGCTGCCATCAGTTTAAAAGGGATGGTGCGCATGACCTCTCCTTTAATAATAAACATGCCCAGATTTGTGTTTAAAGCAGACCGTCCAGACCGGCAAAGCATAATGTGAGACCAATTTGGACAGTCTTAAGTCTGTATTGCATGCAGTGTGAGTTGTCTTCAAGACGTACTTGTCTGCCTCCTTGCCCAGGGCCTCCACTCTTTCCCCCAGCAGCTTCTCACTGCGCTGAAGCTGGTAGATACCAAGGTCCACATCACTGACAGGGCTCACACGACCTTGCCCAGGCTGGGAGAACTTCACCAGCTGGACACAACAGAGAGAGAGAGAGAGGAAAAAAAAAAAAAAAAAAAAAAAAAACAGCTGACAAATTTACTCTACTTTGGCACACTTTACTAGAAATGATACCTGAGCTGTATTTACTAATCCACCTTATGCATGGAAGGCTCTTTAGCCAGATAATTTATTTCCAGTGGACCGTCAGCTATGTTGTGACGGCATCTTCTGTTACATTCTGCTCCTTACCTATTTACTCTTTCTACAACTTTGCATTCCTTCTACATTGTAACATGCTGATTCACTAGGTGCAACACCCAATCGGGTCTGTGTAGTGAGGTAGGCTACACTAATTACATTAACAATAGTGGCAGCTACAAAACACCTGGCTCCTCTGGAAATAAATGACCTGGCTATAGAGCCCTGCATGCATAAGATCCATTGGGGTCATAGAAATCCCCTGAGCGATCACTATATCAGTGATCCAACCAGAATTAAATCACATTCATCAACCCACCTTTTCGCCTTCGTGAAGCGACACGGTCACCTGCTTGTCTCTCTGCAGCTGAAGCAGAGCCAAGCACAGGTTGGTCTCATCAGAACAAACATGGGAGGCCAGTGTTCTCAGCTCCTGAAAGGACAACAGACACCTGTCTGCCAGAGGAGAGGACCGATATGTCTCCAGGAGCTTCACCGCTTTCTCCTATGGACGATAAACACAAGACACAATCTTATATTACTGAATGTACATATTGTAAATGTTTGATATAATCAGTATATGTTGCCAATGTTTGATATGATTAATGAAACTCACCTTGACCAACTCAATCACGACAAAAGACTCTTCCAGAGGTACACGACCACTGCCCAAAAGAGTGGACAATGTCCACTTCAGCGGCTTAACAAGCAAAAGGCCAACTCCCCACGATAGCCAGCCAGAATCCACATTTGCGGCAAACTCTGATTCTTTCTGCACTTTTCCATTCCTTTACATCAAAATACCAAACATAATTTACTAGGTGATATATACCAATTGACAAAGGATGCAAAGCTTGGCTTCCCTTTATACTCGTTTTGTAATAACTAAAGGAGGACTTAGCTAAGCACTGCAGCGGCAGGGTTTGAAAAATAATATGCAGTACCTGTACATGGACTGAAGAACAGTTCCCAGACCCAGGGGCGAACTGCCCTTTCTTCGAAAACTTTCGTTCAGTTCGTGCAAATTTACGCAGACAGAGCCACGACGTCTGCAGCGGTTTATGATTAGTGGCGTCCAGAAGTCCATTTTACCATCCCAATCTGTAGAATCGACATCTCTGTTTTCTTTGAATGCCGAAAATAGGAACGCCATGCGTGCATCGTCTCCCCAGTCTGAGGGAAACTCGAAAGAGCAATCCTCCTTTGACTGAGGTAAACTCGACATTGTTCTGTAATTAAAGCTAAGATTAGTTTAAGGCAGCAAGTGGAATACAAAAAACTGACATCCAACTTTTCCATCTGCCCCGCAGTTTGATACAGGTGGGTATCAATAATATACATTAACATATATCACAAACACACCTTTAAGTTAAGTTCACGTTAATGTTATTCTATCAAAGCATACTAAAATGAAGCAATAACTGGATTGATCCCATCATTAATAGCCTATAGTGTAGGTAAAAACTGTTTGCAAAACACACACCTTCTTCACCTTCGTAGCTCGCTAGCTACACCACTAAGGCCAGGGTAACGTTAGTGGTAGGCCAAGGTTTCAATCACCAGCCAAATAGCCCTATAACCATTTTAGATCAAATATGTTTACGAGTTCACAAAGCAAACCCTTTAAATCTGTAATTAGTGTTAAGATTGAAAGTGAAATGTTATGACCAATCCTGTGCCATGGCGGATGTGATGTGACAGCGCTATCAACCCGGAACATAACATCACCATGTGATTGGTTTAACCAATTATGACACAGACGTTTTTCAGTTATCTAGATGTTTTTTGAAAGTGTCCACTCCACTCTACTTTTGTCCACTTAACATTTTCAAAGATTGAAAAAGGATCACGTGCACTCAGTCAGAGCCCGTCTACGGCATTAGACATTCTCTGACTCAGTTCTGTTTTTAAAATCGAGACGATACCGACCCGGAAGTTATTTTTACTCGCGGAAGACAACAACAAAAGTCAAGTTGTCCGTTCACAACTTCACACTATCAAAGCTCGTTAGCGGATTCTCTGATAGCTACTGTCTTTCACTTCACACGTATTTCTGAAAGTTATCGCTGAAGATTTTATAGATAGAGCATGACTTTCAAGTTTGTTGTATAACTACAATGATGATTTTAACGTAGTTTTATTTCGCTTGACTGGTCTTCATCAATGTGTGTTTTTCTTTAACTTAGCAGTTTAATCTTAACAACTAATTTTGCCGCTCACGTTAACATGCCTTCCTGTGTGGCAGTCAAATGTTCAAATAGACGGGGCGCCTCATCTAAAATAAGCTTTTTCAAGTAAGTTAACTCCAATGTTGTATGTATTACCATTACAGATTATGGCTACTAGAAGATGTGGTTGTTTCTATGAAAGAGCACCGCTCTAGAATCTTTGGTTTCTATGTCGATGATTTGAGATCTACGTCACAGACCACTTTGAGGTGCAAACAATTTGAGAGTTTTGGTTGATTTAAGAGAAACAATATGAGCATTACAAACAACAATGTTGTTCTTCAGTTATTTGATGGTGTCATTTTTTGCCTCTTAGATTCCCTCTCCGTGACTCAGACCGGCTGAAGCAATGGATACGCAAAGTTAACAGAGTGGGCTGGACTCCAACCAAGCATTCTTCCCTCTGTTCTGATCACTTTACGCCAGACTGTTTCAGACCACGTGTAGGCCTTGGACATAGCCGCCTTAACCTTACATGCAATGCAGTTCCGACTATTTTTCCCCCTCGCATTATTTCGATACCCAAAAAGCGGACTACCAGAACAAGTCAGAACATAAAAATAAGTAAGCCCAGTGCTGGCATACCAGCTGAAATCCCTGTCGTCAACCATGATCATGACTATGTGTATGCTCACAGTGTAGATCCAGTTACAACTGAGGAACAACTAGCCAATAACGGCCATCCTGTACCCCAAAGCTCCCCTCGTCTACATAAGCAACTCTTGAATGCTCAAACTAAATTAGTTTCTTTCAGAAAGACAGTGAGGGTTGAACAGCAGAGAGTAAGAAGACTGAGAAGAAAAGTGAAATCTCTCTCCTCACTTGTAACTGATTTAAAAAAGAAGTTGTTGTTTTCTAATAGTTGTAATGGTATAATGGAGGCTTCTTTTGGAGGAGTTGCCAAAGAAATTCTTACCAGATCCAAGTGTAAGAGTAAATCTGCCAGTATGTCCAATGATTTGAAGTCTTTTTCCACGACTCTCTATGCCCTTTCTCCAAAAGCCTACCGGTTTGTCCGTGAGAGCTTTGATAGCTTTCTGCCTCATCCTACAACAGTCAAGGCATGGTGTAGGCCTAACAGCAAAAATGGATCCAGTCAGAATCCTGATACCCAAGTCAGCGATGACCCCAAATCGAACTCGAACATGCTTGTTACCTCAGTACCACCTGACAGCAGCTCTGTGGAAATCTTTGCTGGACAGCCAACAGATCCAAGTTGGGTTCTTCTCCCGGTGTCTCAAATGGCAAATGGATAATGGATCTTATATGTTTTTGACATAATTTGATCAGTTGTTGTAATAAGCTTTATACATGGACATTTTAGGACTGCACAGCTCTGACAAGTCCAGTTTGGTGACTCAGTTATTAACCTCTGTTGAAGTGCATTCCTCACAAAGATTCTGTTTGAACACTAGAAAAGAGGATTTACCAGTTTACAGACATGTCACAAAAGACTAGTTGGTTTTATCTGAGATGCCTTCAGACAAACATTAAATGCATCACACTTGAAATTCTTGCATATAAGTTACAGAAGTTGTAGCATAGTGTTGCCTGCTGATGCTATATGTCTGTGTTAAGACGGCTTTTCTTGCATGTACAGTTGGTCCCACATGCAGCCGTTGTTCCGGAATGAAACTGGTTAGATTGTTATTCGTATTATATGGCCGGATAGATATGATCAGTTAATTTCAGATGCTTGCAGTAATAAAGAGTTGGTTACATATATAAACAATTTTCATATTTATTACTATATTTTTAAATTGTTTACTGTTAAATTTAACTATTGTGTTATTTGTATGTCGCTTTGGACAAAAGTGTCTGCCAAATCCCATAGCCATATTTACATTTATTTATTAATGTAGCAGATGCTTTTATTGAAAGCAATTTGACAAAATGAGGTATAACATCCAAGCTATAATGCAGAGGAGAGCTTGGGTAACAATAAATACTACACTGTTATGCAGGGAAAACCTTAGGTAACAGTTACTACAATACCACAATAACCCCTCAAAACTACAATAAACAACAAAATAAGATATCAAGCTGAACTTTTTGTATGATAGTCATAAGATTTGGGGGATTGAACAAAAAGTTATCAATCAGTTTTTGGTATTAGAAATGACTCAATGGCACGGCATGGTGCAGCACAAATTTATTAGTTGACAAATTATATCAGATATTATGTAGCACATCTGTTGCATTTCAGAGGCACAATCTATGGAACAATCTGTAGTAGAACAAAAATTACACAAATATTTTTTTCGAAGTAGCAGGTGGGCAACAAATCCTAAGGTGCATAATATAGCCTATGAGCATGTGAACAAATTAAGCAAAGGGTCTGTTTGGAAATGAGAACAATCGGCATATCATACCCTTGGAATAATAAGGCTCTAACTGACATTTCTGTGAACAGATTTTTTGTATGCATTTTTTGGGCATTATATGTGTAAGGAGACTTGTTTCACATATCAGTTTTGCTCTATTTAATGCAAAAAAATAACTGACAGTGACATGAAGCTCGTTATCTGAGGACTATTATTCAGAACAGAAGAACCATATAATTCCAAGGGGAAGCTATTTATTTTCTTACACAGTTGCATACTCCACAAAGAATTCCCAAGAATTGGTGCAGTTTCCCTGCATGACGTCAAACCTGTGACTGCAGCCAACTGGATTTTGCTCCACAACCCCACTCTCCCCTGACTTTGGCCAGCCTGTGTATCCCTAGAAGGTTTGGTACCAAAACTGGAAAACACTTAAATATAAGAAAAGGAAACACAATAAAAGAGAGAACTGGCATCACAATAATGGGGATTCAGCCCCCATCCTCGTTAAATGAGATTTTTGAGGACAGTTAGGAAACAAGGGTTGAAGATAGCCACAGACCCAACCCATGTCCTAAACACAGAGTATGTGCTGATGCCTCTGGGAAGAAGATACCGACTACCATCATGTAGGCTAAATAGATTCAAGTTCCCCCTATCAATTAAGCTACTTAATGGTGAATAGTGCAATAGGGCAATAACTAGTGGGTCAACGTGGTTTTATACTATTTATTGGATGAGCTGCGTGTGTCTGTGTGTGGGTGGAGGAGGGGGGGTAGTTGTGGGGGTAGGTGTGTGTGTGTGTACGCGCTAATGTGTTTCATGTTCTATGTATAGTGAGTCTATGTACAATGGTCTATGTCTTGTGGTTGTAGCTTGTATGACCTCTTTTTTATGTATGTGTCACCGATACTCTCTGGTTGCCCAAAGCACATTTCTCTCCTGGGAGAGACAATAAAGACTGACTTACTTACAATTAAAAAAGTTGCATAAAGACTGGAATAATGTTTCAATGTATGATTACATTTTCATCAGTCTGATGAAGACAACTCTGATGAGGAAGGTCTTACATCAAAACGTATGCAACTTTTGGTTACACTTTACTTGAAGGTATCTACATAAGAGTGACATGACACTGTCATGAATGTGTCATAAACGTTAATGACATAACGCTTCTGTTATTAAGTATCATTCGGTTTTTGTCATGACAAATTAGGGTTAGCATTAAGGTTAGGGTTAAAGGTTAGGGGTCATGTGTCATGACAGTGTCATGTCACTCTCATGTAGATACCTTCAAGTAAAGTGTTACCCAACTTTTTTATTTAACGAGCATTTTGAACGTCTGTGCTCCAGTATTTCCTTTTCTTGCACATGAGAAGCACTGGACTGTTCTCAGTAGTGCGGTGGAACTACTGGATATGCTCATTGGTAGCCTAATGTGTTTTTCAAGCAAATATATTTGGCAACTGTCACAACAAATCTATACGAAGATTCTGGTTTACCCAAGACTTTCATGAAGCACAGTGCTTTTTAAGGCAAAAACATGCCTCATGATGAGGAGATGCACAATGAAGGCAAATGTGTTTGTTCAAAGTGGAATTAAGATGAATGTGTTATTCTATGCAAAGAAACCACATTAAGCCACAAATAGTTTCACTACATTAACTGGCATCAAAAATAGTCTGAAAATACTCTTCACCAAACATATTCTAAAAACAGTCTTCATCCCAGACAGAAAAAACTGCAAACATTTCCATACTAAACATTCACTCACATACACTAAAATGCTTAGTGAGAGTGCTCTATCATAGCAACATACAGCCAATAAACTGTACTAATGCCAAACTACTAACCACCTCAAAGAACAAAGAGCAAAACAAATAATACACATTTGTCTTTAGACTTTTAAAGACATATTGCTTGTTACTTATTTTGTGTAAGTGTGGAAACCAAAGAAATGTGTAATGGTACAATAAAGTAATTTCCTTCAGATCAAATGGGTCTTTCAAAATTGTATTCTGACAGCATATATCATTTAAGCCATGCATGCAGATCACAGTATATTGATGAAATATTTTCATTACATGTTAGGCATAATCCAAACGAGACCCTTATATATTTGGTAATTTGAGCACTTGGTAAATGAATGTTAGTAAAAATGACCTCACTGTATCTCCTGTAACAGTCATGTCACCATGATAGCACTGCATCTAGCTACATGCTTTTAAAATAAGTATAAATAGTTGGCAAGAGCCACAACAGAAAACAATGAGCATTCCAATGTGTCCTTTATCCCCCAAGTAGAGGAATTCCTGACACTGACGTTGCTTTCAGACTTTCAAACTTATGTTAAGTAATTATACAGCATTATGTGAAGGTAACCATATTATCATGTTACATGTTTGTGTATTCAAGTTTGAAAGTTTGTGAGCTTGGGCAGTCTGAAGGACTACAAATCTGTAAGGTACACCTCTAACTTTGTTCCTACACACCTGAGCAGGACATTCAGGTGCATTTTTAATTAGTCACTGTTAAAATGTCATCTATTAAAATGTTAGTTTTCAAAGTTCGGTTGAAAATCATGACAGATGTACTTCCAAACATACAGAAGCCTATACTTGGGTGAAATGTATTAAATGGTATCTTTCAAAAATGCAAAGCAAAATGCCCAAATTGGACCATTTCATTTAAATGAAAAACCATAGATCTAAGCTACATTTATAATCTTTGCTCACCACAACATTATAAAGCTAATCAAAGTGTAGAGGAACAAGAGAATATCCTCTATACGTATATTTTCCTACCACTCATAGAAACATGAACTTTAGAGGTTTCAATTTCAGGTTTAGATTGTTACATTTTGGAGGACAGATTATTTTTAAGTTGTCAATGTTTGTGGCCTTCATTCATTGCTATCATTTACCTACAACTAAAAATTCCACATTATGAAATAAAGACCCATGTTATGTGTAAACTTGCCTATTCTGGTATCTTTGGGAACCCACATTTAAAAAAAAAAAAACTCTGCCATTCATGAAGTTTTGCTTATACACAAGCAGCAGCTCATTTAAAGCAACACATTATTTTGCACTCAGGTCCACCACTAGGTGTTGGTAAGCCAGGGTCTTTCCCTTGAAGCTAGCGGCCAGTAGGATGTCCTTGTTGTCCACATTGATGAGGCTGAAGGCCCGAGGGGCGAGCAAGTTGAGCTCCTGGAAGGGTTGGTAACGCTGAGTGAGGTCGTCCCACAGGTACACCCGAGAGAAGGAGTAGTCGCTGCCCAGCAGGAGGTACTGCCTCAAACCCACGCTGAACGGGTAGACTGCCATGGAGCCACGCGACGGCAGTGTCTGGATCTCCACGAAGCGCTGGCCCTCCCAGCGCAGGATCTTGGAGTCTCCGATGAAGCGCGTGAGGCACAGGTAGAGCACCTTGCGTATCCAGAAGTGCTTGACCATCTGCACGTCGGCCGTGTCGGCGATCTGCGAGTAGAAGGCAAACTGGCGCTGGCTGCGATTCCACTGATAGACCACTGGAGGCTGCGAGGCGCTAGAGAGGATGAGTCGCGGCTTGCCCTCCACCTCCAGGAACTCCACGTGGGTGTCACGGTGCCACGGGTGCAAGGACTGATGGGAGTAAAAGCCGTTGCTGTTCCAGCGGTAGATGCTGGTCGAGCCTGCCTTGGAGCTGTCCACCACAGCGAAGTACCAATCCCCCTCTATCTGGAAGGCCTCCACAAAGTTAGGCTTACGCACACGGGTTGTGTCAATATCTTGGATCTTCACAAATCTTAGAGGGCCTTCCTCCCATCTGCAAACAAAATGGTGCAAAAAGAAAAAAACATAATCTACAACTAGATGTACCGAGAGCGGTACAAAATATGACCGCCGCCCAGTCCAGCACATTTTTTCCACAAAAATAAATTACGCTGAAAGGCCTATATGATTCTAACTGTCTCACTAAATTGCATTATCCACACTCAATTCTCGCTGGTATCTGCTAGACAACAAATACCAAATCATGATTAGTTCATAGATTTCACATGTAAAATTCATTTTATACAACCCCACCTCCATCTTGCCTGTTCATAATTCTGAGAAATTCTTGAATTGTGTGGATGTGTGCATGTACATGTTTATGTTATGTGTGTGGGTGTGTGTGTGTGTGTGTGTGTGTGTGTGTGCGCGTGCTTGTGTGTGTGCCTGCGTATGTGCCTGTGCATGCATGCGTACATATGTGTACTGTGTGAGTATGTGTCATACGTACGATTACTGTGAATGTATGTGTGTGTGTGTGTATCTGTTTGTGCACATGTGTGCACATGAAATGGGTTAACATGACCCCAGGAGGCAAACATACGGGAAAAAATTGTCATCCTAGGCCCTACAGTTCTCAAGAAATTCACAGAGAACTGTGTCTGCCCTACCCTCCTTTCGGGGGGTCCAGTCCAGTGGGGGGCTACAGTTCAAAACGAAAAACGACGGTTCCATGCTATCCATGTGGGGTTACATGCCCACCAAGTTTTGTGTACCCCGGTCTTTCAGTGTCCCTGGAATCCTTGTTGGTGTACGTCACTAAATGTACACATAAATTATTTTATTGTAAGGCCCCCATGAACGAAAAGTACACAAAACTGCATGCATTCGGAGGGTGTCATAATGATCCTACACTTTTAATTTCGTGCAGTTTTGACCTTGTCAGCCAGAGATATTGTGATGAAAACACCTAATTTTTAACAAGGTGGCGCTATACATGAAATAAGTGGTAATGGGATGGGTTGACATGCCCCTTAAGACCAACATACATAAAAGATGGACCTCCTAGGCCCCACGGTTCTCGAGATATTCACAGAAAACTCTCTCCGGCCACCTACAGGCCAGTTGGTGTATAGTAACATAAATTAATTTATTGTGTGGCCCCCCATGAATAACCTGACCCTAGCCAGATGAATGTCGTTCCGCTTAGCTCCGCCTAGCTTCACTCACATCCATCTGGGACCTCTTCCATTGAGAGTGATTTCTTCAACCAACTTTATGGTTTAGCCAATCAGGACGCAGGGCGGAGTTTCATAGATGTGACATAGCGTGAAGCGACTGTGAGTCTGTTATTAGCGCCACGGGTTGGCTTCGGCGTGAGTGGTTGAAGTAGCACGCCAATAGATGACGGACAAGTGACTTATTCAATCATATGCAAGCATTTTTGATTAGGCCCAGCCTTCTGAAGCAACACTTCAATGGATCGGTTCCAGATGGATGAGTGGAGCTAGGCGAGGCGAAATTCATCTGGCTATTGCCAGGTTACCCCATGAACGGAATTCCACAAAACTTGGCGTGCATACAGAGGGTGTCATAATGATCCTACACTTCCAATTTTGTGCAGTTTTGACTATGTTAGGTCACAGATACCTGCGATTACAACACCTCATTTTTACTTTTTTTGTGTTTAACTAGGTGGCTATATATGAAATGAGTGGTTATGGAATGGGTTGACATGGCCCCTTGAGATCAACATACAAAAAAAATGGTTCTCCTAAACCCCACGGTTCTCGAGATATTCACAGAAAACTGTGTCTGCCCTACCCTCCTTCGTGGGGTCCAGTCCAGCTGGGGGCTACAGATCAAAACGAAAACGATGGTTCCATGCTATCCATGTGGGGTTACATGCCCACCAAGTTTCGTGTACCCCGGTCTTTCAGTGTCCCGGGAATCCTTGACGGAAATTTGGGCATGCGAAAAAGAAAAAAAAAAAAGCTTTGCTGCGCGGCGGTCATAATAATATATTAAAGTTCTGTTAATTAATTTATCAAAAACTTTTTGTAGACCTACAGTGAATCTGTTGTTGCCATGTTAATGTTTAATTATGGCATATTTTTGTAAAGTAGATGGTCATAATATCTTGATCCTGCATAATGGAATTATTGTTCCACTTTCTTTCATTTGTTTAACATTGTAAGATGGGAGTGAGGATCTGCAGTTGCATGACAGCTCGTTTCACTGTAGAACTGTGACAGAGTAGGAGAATGGTGTTCTCAAAGACAAGTAGGCCAATAAAAAAACACCTCACTTGTATATGTGGGATCCTCCAAAAAGCTGGGCTACCACCATGTAGAGTGTGTTGTTGATAACCACAGGCTTGCAGTAGACCGCTGACCGAGCTGGGAGACATAAAAGCAACATGCTGCAATATTCACATGGCAAATCTACACAGAGTAATCAGGAAAGAAAACACATACTGAGAAACTGCAGTGCTCTGTGATGATAATATCAATTATTGATTAAACTGAGAGGTAAATCCTACCAAAATAATCTGTACCGCTATCTGTAGCCCTCCTAAAATAGCCCCCTCACTAAGAGGAGGTAGTCGTGCAACTATCTCTTTTCAGAGAGATACATTATGCTACTCAGTCTCTCCTGTGATATAAGGGAAGTGATGTAGCAGCTCTGTATGGTTGAGTAAGATGTCTCCTCTCTCCTCTCTGTGCTCTTCGTTTAGCCCTCCCACAGAGACCAGCCACTGCTTTCAGTCACTTACTCAGTCTCAGGCTACATCCATTAGTTTAAGAGCAACTACATCAATAAAAGACAGGGCAGAGCTGATGCCGTCTGTTGCACACACTGTCACTTTCAGTGGGTGCCCTGAGGAGGTGGGAGCAAGGACCTGGGAGCCACAGACTCCTGGTGTTTACAAACAAAATCACAAAACACAGAACAGGCTGCATTTCAAAAACAAAAAGAAAACTCCTATTGAAAGTCGTGTTGGGCAGTCATGTGTTGAATGCTCTGGAATGGAAAGTCTTACATACTTTGTCTTCAAGTGTAAACTAACTGCATCTAAGTGTGTATGATAATTGCACTCCTAAATTTCCCTCTGAATAAATAAAGCCTATATCTGTCTATCTACGTGTGGCAGGCTGTTGCTTGCCCCAGTGGGACCAATCAAGGGTCGGGCGTAACACCCTCTGAATAAATAAAGTACCTATCTATCTAATATCTACTTACATGTAATGTTGTGTGTCTTCCTGAAAACCATCTCCACGTGATCCCACATGAATACTGTGCAAATTCCAGTGTTGGGCTGAGCAAACACCACATACTGGTCTCCACCAAACTCATATGACTCTACAGACAGGGACTGGAAGGGGAAAGTCTCGTACACAGCAAAGTCTGTCATATAGAAAAAAGGAACACAGTATGAAGTGTGTGTTACCAGCAATTATACTTTAGTAGCCTACTATATATTACTAAACAATAATGTATTATAATTAGTATGACTTAGTCTGATCTGATCTCTAAATCTGATTCACTCAGTCATACAATGCAGGTATTGCATTGGGTGGGACAGCTTTTCTAACAGCACATGCTGTTCTTAATGCATTCTGGACCACAGACAGTAGAAGCAATAGAACATTACGTTATCTATTTGGCTGTAATAACGATGCACTGGATTTACTAATCAGAGGCACACCTTATCAACATTTTTATTATTATTATTGGGGAGACCCAATATCATCATCATCATATCATCTTTCATAAGGCCCAACATTTTTACCAGTGCCCCTGTTACTAACACACAATGTGCAGCAACACTAAGTTTGACCTGCGCTGATGCAGTTGAAGTCCCGTGGGGTGAGGTCATGGATGCGACGGCCCTGAAACTCAAAGGGGCTGGCGCAGTAGATGGCTGGCACAGATGTGTTGGTTTTCTCCATCCAGTCCACCAGCCATTTGATCTTACAGTCACAGCGGAACGCGTTACCACGCAGGTCTCTGTAAGGGAAGGGCAGTGAAAGGAAGGCTGGGGCTTCATGAATCATTCAGTTGTCAGTTAATCATTCTGTCATTTTACTCAACTGTTTTATAAGGAGTGATTTTAACTGTAACCAAAATCTTTTTTTTTTTAATCTGTTGTGTAAAATGTATGCCATATGAGTGGAAGGATTTCATGGCAGCCATGATGTGCAATGTTTTTTTTCCATAATTTGTTTTAATGAAAAAAAGATCTGTGGAAGACTCAGTGACTCACTTTGACAAAGATGCTATTGTTGTACGATTACAAAGACTACTTACAAGTCTGTGAGGATATCAAGATACTTGAAGAGTTCCCGAGGAAGACCCTGTAGATTATTATTGGACAGAGATCTGACAAAGACATTGTTATCATTGTGTGAACTGAATTGCTTTTACCACAATTATTTTTATAACATGGACATACAATCCAAGGGAATATATAAATATATATACGCACAAATGCGTTAGGGATTTTAGTCCTCTGAATGTATGCTTTGAAAGCGACTGGATGTCATTATTTTCAATGAACCTGTGGGGAAAAGAAAGAAGAAAATATGTTGAAGCAGTCAGGCAGAGATGAATGTAAATTTACCCTAGAAGGACATGGTTTTATCGATAAGAACATTCATTCTCCTCTGAATCTCTCTGCCTTGGGTCTCTCTTTAATTTTACTGTCTGAAAAGACGACCAAATTCCCCAGCTCATCTCCAACAGATATAGGGGTCACTGGCCTGTTAGATCCAATTAAGATCGGGAAGATGGATTGCAGGCAGAGGCAGGCGGGCCCACACACGTGCACTCTCAATCCGCCGTACTTTTTCTTGTTAAACCTTTCAGCTTAACATGGGGTGCTCTAATGCCCGTCCATTCATTTCCGCTAAAAGCTCTTTCCTGTCTCCCCTCGTTGCCACTGGAACACAAGCAGTCACAGCCACCCTACAGCCACCCTGCGATGCCACTTGCATCTTAAACAGCTTTAATGGCGACAGACCCATGGGTTACACCAGCTATGACCTTGATGGTGATAGAGGTCAGATGAGGAGGAAAGCACTGAACGCACGTGAATATCCGCAAGTCCTACACAACGCAGCCAAACTAATTTCCAGCATTTAGTATTATATGTGTAATTACTATTAAAAATGTGCAGTCAGGACATGTTAATTACTGAAACATATCCCCCAAACATTTCCAACCACTGCAGGTGAAGTGAACCCTACACAATCTGCCGATACCCAATGGCAGGGTGTAGCCTACGATTGTCAGCCAGAGGGCTGTCATCGGTGCCACAACAGATGAAAAATGCCAAGCACGCACAAAATGCCGGGCAGATTAGATTCTATGCATCTCCTTAGACAGTGCAGGCGTAAGCAAACAGGCGGAAACATCCCACAATCCCACAAACACCCGCAGCACTTACATAACAACAATGCTCTCCTGTGCCATCTATTGATTATCTTTCTGCTTGGAACTATTGAATTATCTGTAATGAGGTGAGAGAGTAGAAGAGAATGTAATTGTGCGCACAGGGATAATGAGAGTGCTGCAACGGTTGCAGTTTTATAAACATGGGGGTACACATGCCCATGTTTACAGAGAGGAATGGTGAGATTGAAAGAGTTGCTGACTGTTTGTGACAAACATTTTACAAGTTGTAATGTCTCTCATTACAATCTCTGCATAGCTATTAGAACCATAATGACCAATGGGCCATCAAACCAAATCTCCTATTCCCCATTCCATTTCTTGCCACTGTGAGGAGGGCTTGTCTGTATGAGGTGATGGAGGTGGCTGGAGGGAGTTGTTAATGCCGGGTCGCCGCTGATGTGAGGGAGCGGAGCTCATCAGCATGCTCAGAGGGGAGTCGCCAGACAGAACTGGCAGCACCGCCGCATCCCAGAGCAGGGCAACAACAAGCCAAGCCACCCGCACTAAGCTGAGCTAAGATGCCACCCCACGCACCAAAACACCACCAGCCAAGCCTCAAACAGGTCTCAAACAGGTCTGATATGCCACTGAAGGTCTAATGCAGTCATTTAGCACATCACTGCTGATCTGTGATCCTCAACTCAGGTCATCAGCTGTACTTCATACTTTAGCCGGTGGACAAAATGGCCACCTTGGGATTGCTTAGCTCACCAAAGTGGAGAGGGGGGAGTACTGTTATGTAACAGCAAGCTGGAAACACCCTTGATCAGCATTCTATATAACCATCTTGTTTATGAATGCAAGCAGAAATGCATATAACATCATGGATGGAGACATTACTTTCTCTCAGATATTGAATGAGCAGTCAATTTGAAACAATTCCTTGTACATATGCCAACACAAAACAAAATTGGCTATGCTAATATGCATTTAGTAAGTGAAGATATTTAGAAAAGGAACTAAAGGGGAAATATGTATTACTTACAGATATTGCAAATGTGATAGACCAGCAAAGGCATCATCAGCAATCAAAGAAAATGTGTTTGAGTTCAATAATCTGCAGACATGAGGGAAATAGAGAGAGACAGAGAGAGAGAGAGGGGGAAAGAGAGAGTCAATCTTGTTCTTGAGAGGTAACAGTGTGTACAGAGTGTAAACAGGTGTCACATTCATATTTCCAGCAACAGTATATGTGGTGCAGAAAATCACCCATCCAATAACTGGTCCATGAGCTTTCATGTACAATCCCGATTATTGCCTTGTCTGGTTACAAAGGGGACTCATTTTCTAATTTAAAGGGAGTGGTTAAGTCAGCTTCTGTTTCCCTCTTTCCTTGTGAAAAAAATCGCAATGCAGTCCCTCGGGAGAGAGCACTGTGCTGCACTCGCATGGTCTAACACACTTTAAGAGATTTATGCAAATCACATCTGCAAAGAATGCAGTGCAGTGTGAGTTCAATGAGTTCTATAACTATCTATAACTATTCAAACAATGTCTCACAGGGTTATATATATAAAACCTTTTACAAGAATTTTGAGGTAAATGGTGCAGTTGTATGCATGGTATGACACAGGAGCATGGGGATATATCTGGCTATATGAGTCTATTACTATCTACAGCAAAGTGGATATGAGTATGGCTGACCAGCGTCAAGCAAGTACTGTACTATAAAAAAAAAACACAATGACACACACACACACACACACACACACACACACACACACACACACACACACACACACACACACACACACATACACACACAGTAAACAGACAGCCCATTGTTTGGCCAAGAGGGAGCAATGGGAGTTCGTAATGGCGGATGACGTTGACTCTGGCTGGGACATGACACTGACACTGTCAGTGATACAGAGCCAGAGTACACAGAGCACCAGAGGTTAAAGGTTAAAGGTTAAAGGTGCTATGTGGAGTCCTGTAGGCTTCAAGTTGTCTTGAACGCAGCCACACGACACTCCTCCATTGACTTACATTGTATTTAATACAGCCTCATGTGGTACACAGAGATATTATTGCATGCTAACCTTAGTAGGTATAGGCAACACAGAGAATTCTCACAACCGCCGCGACGTCATAGCATGCATTTGAACAGATTCACGCCCCTTTTTAGGGGAAGACACGTTAGCATTATATCATTGATTCCAATGGGAAAGACAGCTAGTAGTCACACATTACTTCTAGTTATTAATTCACAGGACATTCAATTGTTTTACTAACACAACGGTTATGAAGAAATATGTATTTTTTAATTGTTTGGGGAAAAAATCCACATAGTACAGTGGCCCTGAAGTGCTAAACACAATGACAAATAGGAAATCACAATGGCAAATCACAAAACACGCAGCAAATAAAAAAAATCATGACTGAAAATAAATCACAAAACACTAGCCTGCCGCTAGGGTGCGTCTAGATTTCTAGGCTAACAAAACACAACAGTAAATCAAAAATCACAAGTGTAATCTCAAATCACAACGGCAAATAGGGAATTCCAATGGCAAATCACAAAACACATCAGCAATTTGAAAATCTTTTTTTTTTTTGTTGTTGTGTTTTGCGATTTGCTGTTGTGATTGTCTATTTACCATTGTGTTTTGTGCCATCATTTGCTGATTTAATTTACTGTTGTGCTTTGAAATTTGCTGTTGTGTTTTGTGATTTGACGTTGTGATTTTTGATTTGTTGTTGTGTTGTCCTATTTGTCGTTGAGTTGTTGTCGTAACATAGCACCATACCACCAACTACGGCACTCCAGAGCTCCCTGACAGGAAGTGGGCACAGAGGTGTCTATTTCTTCATCATTTATTGAACCCATTGAGATTGAACATCCTGTTCAAGGAATCCCTGGAGCAAAATAACTTTTGAAAGAACATTTAACCCTGCATTAACATTTGGAGGAAGACAGGGGATTTAGGAAGAGAGACACACAGAAGTCAAGAAAGGAGAGATGTCAGGAAGACTTACAGGAACTGGAGCAGGTGCAAGTGAGAGAATGCTCCCTCTGGAATCGTACTGAAGGCAGCATTTACCATCGTCCTGAGAAACAGAGGGTCTACCATCATCATCACCATCACCACCACCACTACTGTCTTCACCATCCTTGTCACCACCATAATCATCCTCATCTTCATCATCATTGTTAACTTCATTACCAGCACAAACATCTCACTTAAATGTGTCTATTCAAATATTTTCCCTACATATAATATATATATATTATATATATAATAATAATTACTAAACATTGACAATGATTAACCAGCATAGCTGTAGCTAAAACATAGAATACAATTACAGAGTATTTAAAAATGTTATTCAGTACTTATTTTTGCTGCAGACCAGGACAGAAATGTCTGTGTGCACACAGTTTGTCCACAATATCTATATATTGACCCATCTATAGGGGGTCATTCAGCTTGTGACCTCATAAGTGATTACCTGCCTAGCTTGCACTGATTCCCGCTGGCTGTTTCAGTTTTGTGGATCATTTAATCTGCAGAAACTGGGACACACACACACTCTTTGTCTTGCCCATCACAAGAATTCTTACAGCAAAAAAAGAGGCCATCCACATTACGATGCTTTAGTTAAACTAATTGATCCTGCAGCTCTGGAATCCATACATACACAGACACTTGTGCATTCTACTCTGCATCAGTGCTTTTCATTTGTTCCTAGAAATACACTCTTCAAATTCATTCTGATTTTAGGGTTTAAATCTTCTTCATAGGTTGTTCATACAAAGATTTAACAGACTGTCCCTTGGTGCCAATTAGTAGGCTGGAGAGGACCTATGAAGTTGTGTGCTACAACTACATCTCCCCAGAGTCCCGACGCCCACATGTGAGGTCCAATCGATGCACTGTCTTTTTAACCAGAGCCAAAGCAGCTTGCTGACTTCATTCCAAGAATACAGAGAGGTCTGCGGCAGAAGGATTCACAAAGCCCATCTCTCATCTTTTATGAGCGAGCCAGAGCTGAGCTCACTGGAGTGGTCCATCACAACACAAGGGAGAGCGCAGAAGTGATCGGGATTGTTGCTGTTGTGCAGGCTTCCCATATATAAAACATATCAGTCTGCTGTATATCTTAACTTAAGCTCTCTCATTCATTTCTCAGTCCCTGCCATACAAGCACTTCATTTGTTATGTGTCCGAGCTACTGAATTGTATGGTCTGGATTATATGTAACAAGCAGTGCACTGCTACATTGTGTTGGTGTTTAAAAGTTAACACATAATCATGTGAGCCAAGGTACCAAGTGTCGAACTGTTCTCTTGAGAACAGTGGCGCACTAGTGGTCTCTGAATGAAACTATTCAACTCAGGAAAATGTTCTGAGATCATGCTGTTTGATGTGGTTTGGCCCAGTACATTAACAGAGTCCAGAGTCCTAAAAGGATTCTTGAAAGTACCACTTTTTCAGCTCCTGCAGAAAATCTGATCAATATTTTTCAGCAGACAACACACTAGACTGGACAATGGCTTACAGAGCAAATAGGACGTGACGTCAGTCCCAACCCTTCATCATTGCCTTATGTAACAAAGAAATCCAGGAGACATCTATTCCATCACAAAACATGTCATTGCCATTCTCTCTTTATATTGTCTCGTATGGACAGAAATTTTGGATTTACTGGGTCAGTGACTTTATCAAAAGCAAAAAATGAAGTAAGATATGTTATGGTTTCACTGGTTACATTAGGTACACTTCAGGTAGATTAACATGATTCACTCCCTGCATCACACATCTGATATATGTGAACTACAAGAGCAACATTTTAATGTGACCAAAGGGATGTACTTTCACATACAGCAAATACTTCAGTTGGCACAAGCTCACAGTGCAGAAAGTACAGCAGCACACATCTCATCTTGTCTTTTATCAGTAGCTGTGCTGTCCTCCCTAAGAATAAATACTCTTAAGTACTTTAAGAGCTCTCAGCACCCCAGTGTTCTGTGAACACAGCCTAAACCCTGTGCTCTCCCAGCAGCAGCAGCAGCACTCAGAGGACTAGCGCTGGTGCTAGCGCAGGTGCGGTTTATACTCACAGGGAGATGATCCCCGGGGGGAAACTCTTGGGGATGGCCTTGGTGTCCACGCAGAAAGCGCTGTCCTTGGTGCAGGAGCAGGTAGCGGGGCAGCGGGGGATCTTGGGCGGACGCTTGGCCTCACAGCCCGCCGGCCCAAGCAGCAGGAGCGGCAGCAGCAGCAGCAGCCACAGGGAGGCTGCGGGGAGCAGCTGCCTCCACTGCGGCCATCTCGGCACCTTCCTCGGCCCGGCCTCCAGCATGCTGACCCTACTTCTTCTTCTCTCTCTATCTCTCTCTCCTCTCCTAAAGCCTGCGTCCAGACAAGAAGTGGCTGGACAAAAAAAAAAAATCGAAATGAGAAGATCAAGAGGAAGAAGATGAGGAAAAGGCTGGAGGTGTAGTCCTGGGCTTTAAAAATTAAAACTGATGGGAGAGAAAAATCCTGCAGTGGATAGGGAGACAGAGAGAGGTGGTAAGGGTGCTGCACTCCTGAGATATGAGGTTATGAGGTGAGAGGAGTGGGGATGAGAGAATGACTGGAAGAATTGGGGAGGGTGAGGGGGAGAGAGAGAGAGAGAGTGTGTGTGTGTGTGTGAGGGAGAGAGAGAGACACACACATACAGAGAGAGAGAGAGAGAGAGAGAGTGTGTGTGTGTGGAGTAAAGAAAGAGAATGAGAGGGAGAGGCGATCTGAGATATCTAGCTATACTATAAGGACAGCGAAATGGAGCAGGCAGTACCCACCTCTTTAGTAATCCTTTTTCTCTGTGAGCTTGTCTGTGAGAAAGTGTGTGCTCTGCAGTACTCTGAGCTAGCTCTGTCCCCCCCTCTCTCCCTCCCTCTATCTCCTCACGGTGCTGCTGTCAAAGAGCAGACTGCAGGAGCGAGGCTGCGATTTGCTGCATGCAGACCTGTGCACTGCACGGCTGACACTGAATTATTAACCATCGCGTGGACCAACACCATCCAGCCTGAGAGACAGGCAGGCGGAGAGGAGAGTGGAGGGATGATGAGTAGGAGGGTGGTGGTGGTGGTGTGGGGGGAGGTTGACCCTGCCCCCAGTCTTCCCATTTTACATATTTCTTGTGAGAGGCATAGGGGGAAGGGGTAGATCACAGCAGTTCTTTTTTTAAAATCTTCTGTTGATTCTGCTGACTTTTTTTTAATCTTCTGTCTATTGATTTTTCAAGTTAACAAACAAACAGTGGTCTGAATACATACTGTTACAAATGTCTACATACATAGATCACAGCAGTTCTAAAAAGCACAGAATGAACATCACTAGAGGGCAGAGTTCCTGAACAGGAAGTGGAGACAAGAGTAAAGATGTTGAGGACAGCATGTAGATGAGAACAGGTAAGCAAGGAGGCAACAGAAAACCCTCTCATTGAAAATGGAGGTTATTTATTTAGTTATTTAGTTTAACCCTTCAAAGCATTTGGGCTTATCACACCAAAATGAGTGGCCCAGATTTCATATAACAATGATAATATATTCAAGCACAATGTTGGTTTCAGCAGGACATGTTTTACAAACAGAAAAGTAAAGGAATGAAATAAAGAAAAGTAGACTGAATGGGCTAGAAATGAGCAGAGCAATATATGTTTGTGTTATTTTGTATGTTATGAAAAAAACTAACAATATTTAGACTTTGTAATTTCCAGTATTTTCTTTCACATTTTACATTTTACAGAGGTCCAAAAAATCAGTTTTGTTGCAAATCGACATAACGTCGAATGAAGGCGTTGTGAATGTGTCTTTTAGTTGTGTCAAAAATCATTGCTCAGTGCTACCAATAGGTGGCACTGTCTCCTCAGCAATGAAATAGATACAGATCGCATGAGCCCAGCAGGAGCATGCCAGCTGTACCAGGCACAGGCAGCTTTTACCGCATAGCACAACGGGACTACTGTCACAAGTAGGCTACACACTGGCACACTCCCCTCACACTTACTCACACAGCATGCCTGTGCAAATTCACAAGTGCTTACTGCATGGACTGGAAAATGGGAAGCTTTTCATTAGAAGAGACAAATAGCCATTGTTTTTAAGGTTACTCTCTCCCCCCTCCCTGTGTGTGTGTGTGTGTGGCACCTTGCTTGAAATAAGTATTTTGATCAAAAATATATCTTCAGAGCTTTTCATCAAATAAACAAGTCAGAAATGAAAACAACTTTTTATCCTGGACTAGCCTACATCACAGTTTGGATATTAGAAAAATGTAGGCCTGTGTGGTGGATTTCTATGACTTAAAGGATGCATGTATGGTTTTTTATAAACTTTGATATTACTGCAATTATTATGAGACTTCAAGGCCTGTACACATCTTAAGCAGACCAGACCAGGTGTCAAAGAGTGGGGTGAATGAGTGCACAGTGACACTGGGCCTAGACGGTCAAGAGCGAGAGGATGAGGTAATGGAAACTGAAAAAAAAAAAACAGAATCAGACAGTTTTGCATATAATTTTTATGCATGATATGACAAGGGGTCCCACCAATATCCATAACCTTGGTGGATGCTTATAGGCCAACAGGTGTCTTTCGAGGGAGGCGAGAGGGCCCAACTTCAAGGTTAAGGAGTATAAAAGATAGGCCGCAGCCATTTTGATTTCAGATCTCATCGGGGGCCGCCATCTGATGACATCTCACCTAACCCTATTGCTTGACACCTGGTCTGAACATTGTTTAGACTGGATTATCACTGCAATACGGTGAATTCAGCAGTCTTCAGAGATCTCCTGTCTGTTCTGTCTCCTTCGGACGCCTTGTCCCAGAGTGCTAATTAGTAATAGTCAAGTGATAAATTGCTAGTGGATTCGAAAGTGGACTAGTTTTTCCACGACACCTGCTACATTTTACAACTGATAGCCTATTAGCCTCTTTCAGTTAGGCTTTTGACAGAAACAAGAGCTATGAGAGCAAGTAAGTGAAAATCATAGAAGACATGTGTTCCAACAAGCACTGGCCCACTCTTCTGCATATTCAGCACTTATCCCACAGGCATAGCATTAACAGATGTGCTTTTGGACCTGGCTCATTTGCTTTCGAAATATCTGCTTTTCTGCCAGAGGGAAAATCTTTTCATACAGGGCATTTGTTCATAAGGAGAGAGATGTATGCTTGCCTTACAGTTGGAATCCACATTATAACTACCCTACTTTCCTATTTGAGTCATTCGGAAAATATTTGTTAATTAATCTTTTCCAACATTCATGCTACTTCCTTTAGCCTAGGCCTACTAGTCACCTGTGGGGGTCGAAGATGTTGAACTAGGCCCACGTGCGTCACAGGCATGAGTCGTTAAGTATTTTTCAAAAATATTTTTTAAATATGAAAATCACTTGTAAATGACACTTTTTAAACCACATCCCGATTGATACGAGCCGAGGCCAGGCGGAGTGAAAGAGGCCCTGTCTCCTTCACTTGCACATCTGGTTGAGTTTAGTAAGCTACGTTCGCTGCGCGTTCTGGCGCTATGTGCTGGGAAGCAACAGGATGTGAAATGTTTCCCACTTCCCTTCAGGTGCCGCCATGTTCATGTTCTCAGGAAAATCCCCGCGGCTGCAGGTGATTGACCGACCACCTCAACCGCCAGCAGCACCAGAGTCCAGAAACATCCCCGCCTGTTTTGCTCGTCACATGGATGAGTGATGGCTAAGTGTCACTGTTATATTTCATTCTGAAACAACACTGTTCACGTTGGAAACCTTAGGCCTATTGATTCAAAAGTCCTATATTTTGTCAAAGAAATAGGCCTACACTAGACAGCATAGGGCCAGCAATATTACTCCCTTCTCCTGGCCACCTTAAGAGATAGCCTAAGTCATGGGGGAAGACATGAGACAATGGGAGAGGTTTTTAGATGGTCAGTAATCATGTAACTCCAGAAATATAACACAGTAGCCTCTCACTCACTTTAATTGAATTGGGATTCAGAAGGGATTACTTCCATATCTTCAATTGGTTAACCTGATGGCATGACAATAATCCTTTCAATGTAAAAATATGGCCAAATGGTACAATGTCTTTCTTTCAAGAGTTTGAAATGAATGAAGTGGAATGCCAGTGTTTCTTTTGTCTAAGATTGCAAAATCAGATTCGATATCAGACCACCAGTGGCTTCACGGCTGTGGCGTGGTCCATTGTTGGACCACTATCACCTTTAAATTGTTGTAAATGGGAAAAACATAAACGTTTTTGGATCACAAATGACAAAACGGTGGGGTTTTTGGCAACCCACCAGTGGACCGCCTGAAAACCGATGAGCTAAACCCCAGCGGACCACTTGTCAAGTGGTACAGACTAAACACCGAACCTATTGAGAGCCATAGAATGTGGGCTTAAAGCAATCCAATACAGTTCTAAAATAACGGCTTCAAACTCATGGTACTGACATATAATATGGAAAAAGCTTTAGGTGATACATGGGGCAACATTTTGAGCAATGTGAATGATTGAAGTTCTCAAGAAAATCAAGTTACAATATCAAGGAACATTGCTCAGAAAGGTGCCTTGTGGTATTATCAGCTTTGGAGGACACACACACATCACAGTCAAAGTTGTTCCAAAGTTCTACCAAAAAAAGGCAAACTTATGAGTGTGTTGTGAGAGGGAGTGTATTGTGTGTGTGAGCAACCTATACGTTACTCGTCTTGCACTGGATCATCTTCCTGAATCTCAATATTCTGATCACAAGTGTCGGCAAATTCAGCACCAAGCAGAGGCTACATTTATTGTTTTGCACTTTTTATGATGTCATCACATCACCCAAAGTATCGATTTTGCCAAAAATATTTGGCAGTATTTTTTACAAAAATATCCACCTATAAAGTACTTTGATACAAATTGTTCTTCAATCCAATAAAATACATTTTTTGGGTATTTGAAATACATAGCTTAATGTAATGTAAATACTGCCCTGCCTCTCGCTATCTGGATAATTGGCTTTGGACACATATGTGTACACATTTCTAAATTTTTCAGAAAATTTGAGTTTTTGAATACTGACTGGATGTAGACAAACTAACCTATTTTTGAGATTGAGGTCTTTCAGATTATGTCTTCTAAAGGATACTAGAATGATTTCTTCAGGTATGTCTTGACAAGAAATTTCCAGTGGCTTCATGATGACAGTAAATGTCAGCCATTTTTAAACTCACACACAAAAAAACGATGGTCTCCAGTCACCATAGGCTTTTAAATGAATACAGCTAGAGTAATGTTATGTTATTAAACAACAACAACTTCTCCATTTGCCACACTGTGTGCAACTCAATAACGTTTATATTCACTTCAACCATACTTAAGCATATTTCATTGAATGCAACAGATGGCATTAAAATTAGGCTTACTGTTCTGAAGGACCGAACTGTAATGCAACTATAACTGTAATGTAATGTAACTGTAGGAAATGGAAAGCAGTCTGGGGCCACATACCATAGGCCTACAGGCTAGCCTACTTGGAAGTAGGTCTGCCTTGTTAAACTTGGATGTTGAGGAATGTCTTTCATTTATACACATGAAATTCTATGGATTCTATGGATTCCGCTTATCCTGATCTTCCTAATCTGATCTGAGTCGAGGTTCTTCCCGTTCTTCCCGTCAGTTTTTCTGACAGTCATTGCCTTTGGGTTTGCTCTAGTTGTTGAGGCTTTGGGCTTTGTAAAGCACCTTGAGACAATATCAGTTATTTTGGCACCATTGTAATATAATGGGGTGGTGGTAGTGTAGTTGGAGCTGGGCTAAGATGCAGTAGCCAAAAAAAATGTTGTGAGTTCGATTCCTGGCTGCCACCGTTGTGCCCTTGAGAAAGACACTGTACCCTGAATTGCTCTGGGGAGACTTGTAATAATTGACATACGTAAAGTTGCTTTGAACAAAAGTGTCAGCCAAAAAAGTGTAATATAATTGAACTTAAGTTTAAGACAGACAAAAACATTGTTATTGTTATTTATTATTATTATTGATTGTTATTGTTAAAGACATTGTTGTTATTGATATCTATCTATCTATATCTATTGTTTGTTAAAACAACAGGCTATGCATTGGATGACAACCAGCAAAGCACATGGAACAAATTCAAGGTCAGAATAGATTTTGTTGGCTTTTCCTACTGGTGTCTATCTTTGAGAATGTGTCATTGTAGCAACTCTGCTATGGAGAGCTTATGGAGGCAATGGGGGAGCTGAAAGTATAGGATTAGCTCATTATTTGTATTTTGGAGGAGACTGTCACATGTAGTATACCCACAGTTTTTTTCTCAGTTGCTTTAGTGCATTTCTCAAAACAATTAGTGCAAACTGTATCGTATAGTGATTTACCTGCAAAAGTGTGTATCTTGTTCATAATGCTTAGTCTCAAAAGGAAGTATTTATTCCTTACGCCATTGTTTATGTCAAGATCAGGGTAGGATAGCCACGACGGCCATTGCGTAGCCCCTTGCGTTGGCCGTGAGGCCCCTTTGAAAATCAGAGGTTTACAGGCCACGGTGGTCTTGGTGCCCCCTTCTTTCAATATTCTGCTTTGCGTCCTACTAATAGCGATTTTTATTTAGCCTGTGCTAAATAAAAATAATTTAGTATTTTACGCAGTGGAGAAAGTGACAGCGCAAGAAAGAAAGTGCGTCCAAATTCACTCATTCTTAGTTGAACTACTCGCGAAGTAGCCTATTCATCACACAGACATCACAAGTATCACATGAAAGAGCTTTTTCTCAGCTTTTAAACGATGTTAGCCGATAATTGCTGTGTTGAACGGTTCGCGAGAAAAGTAAATAATATAATTCAATTTAATCATACATTCTACACTGAAGGTTGCGTCCCATGATCTCCCTACCCATTCATCTCGGTGGAATACTTTACGAACCCTTCTTTTAACACATGACAAACCATATATCAGAATAAACAGGAGACCTTACCGAACACAAAGGTGTAAAGCAGTCCCCTGTACAGTTAGCTGTTCCAGAGTAATCCCGTTTTGAATTTGCAGTAAAGTTCGACGTACATGGATGTCTCCAAATTTGGGCTTTAAGTTTTACAATGTGTTTAAATTGTTCCACATGATTTCATAACGGGCCAAATACAAAATAAATGTTACAAATATCGCCTAGATATTGGTAAATCAGAGGACAGCTGACTAAGAGTTTGTGAAAGTAGCCTTAATGATCACAAAATGCTAAGCATGCATCTAGGCTATTTGTGTTTCTTAAAGCTGAGCTGTGCTTAAATTGTTCAATACATGATTTCATAACAGGCCAAATATAAAATAAATGCTATATATAGCCTAGATATCTGTAAATATTAGATGATCAGATGATTTACAGTTCTATGTTATGTCATGTTTCATGTTTTTGTAATGTTTCATACAGTGATGCAGGTCTACTGCAGTGAATAGGCTAAATACAACTTTGATCATTTTTATAGCCTACTACTGTATAGTTAACTTTGGCCTTGGTGCCCTGACATGTGGCCTTTGTGCCCCCCACCAAATATGCCCAACTGAAAGCCAAGTGGCCTTGCCCCCAGAATGGTGAAATTCCAAGCCTGGTCAAGATAGTCAAACTATTTTGTCTTGTTGTCAATATGACAGTTTACTCTTAAATATTTTCTAATGAACAATGTGCAAGGCAGCACTATTTTCTGCAAAACAGTGGATATGTTTCAAAGTTTTTACTGTTGACAGACAGTGTGACAGTATGAAGAAAACAAAGGCTTTACAGCATTATGCAAATGAAAAATGACTAATATAGAGTAAAACACTGCTTGGTCAGAGCTGTGCACCACTGTACATCTTTCTATACATCCTGACGTTCACATATATGGGTCACATATATGTATATGTTAGACAGACTATGACAACTAGTTATGACAGATAGTTCAACACTTTTGCATGTAATGACTCAAGCAAAGAAATAATGGCAGCTTATTTTATGGGGTAGGACTATTCAGCATGGAACCAGTATAGTGCATTTTGACCAACATGACATTTTACAATTGAAAATGTAAAAACCAGCACTCATTTGTACAAAATCAGTTGCTGGATGTACTAAAGCATTGCTGTTTGTTCAAGATGGAGAGAAACTGCTTTAATGATGTGCACAAGTGATACTCTAAGATGATACCGAGTTTGAACAGGTTTGAGAACTTAAATTCAGATCAGAGAAATGTGCCAAAGTGACTGAGAAAAACTAGACTGGACTTATTTTTAATGTCATTTCATTATCCATATTCATTTCATTTTGTGGACCAGTGATGGTGAGTCTCCTTCAAAGTTGTATAAGGCCAGTTGCATATATTATGTGCACAGCCATAACAATGCATATCAAATGTAAATCAGGGTAAACTTAGTTCTGTTGAACTATGTCCTAAGGACCTGGTTGTGTATGGAAGCCAGTTCTGTGTACTGAGTCAGTTTTCAGTATTCATTTGTGTTTTGTTTTTAGTTCTCCCTCCTGTGTCAGGTTATTTTGGCTGTCAGACCTGCAATGGCTTGCCCTTTCCCTTTAGCCGTATGTATTCAGTTACTTTCAGGGGTGCCAGACAGCAGTCATCATAATCCTCTCAGTCTTCCTTTTTCTGTTTTGTAATTCAGAGTTTACCGAAAAAAAAACCCATGGAGAAGGCACCGCAGCCTAAGTCTTCATTAAGCCTCATCGGCCACGCCTTATGCATCTCTCCATTAGGAGCACAGACTGAGCTGAGACCACTGCGAACTTTGGGATTTGGTTGAAGAAAAGACAACAGCAGCTCTAGGGAAGTGCCTTCTTTTAGTTTGCAAAAAAAAACATATACAACAAAGCCATTGTTACTACAGAACATTATCCTTGTTTACCCCTTATTATATGCATTCTTTTGTACCACATTACATACCGCCTTTTACCAAATGGGGGCATATTTCCTGATATTCCCGAAAGGCACCATCTTTCAAAGATGAAGAGAGAGGAAGAAGTGAAGGACAATGCATCATCAGGGAGTGATTGACAGGCCACTGCCCCGTTTGCACTCCGATCCGTCAGTTCTGCCCCAGTGGATACGGGGTGCACCGGGAACCTGTCAGGGCCACAGCCACTCCGCAGACATGGGGGCCTTGTCCTCCTGAGACACACTCTGGGTCAAAGGGCTGAGGCTTCTCCCTCAGACACATCACTCCGGCCCTCATCTTCAGATTCCGCTCAGCTGGTGATTCTATTCTTTAGATCTCTAAATGGGTTCACCAGAAAGTTCCTAAATGACATAATCGCTGTCATTGTACTCCTATATACATACTTTTGAAGTTTAGACAGATTGGACTGCAGAAAACGTTTTTGGATGTTATTACTTTTTTTGATAGCTTCACCTAGGACAGTTCTGATTGTGTGTGACCTTTTGAGACAATGTGGAGGGCGAAGGGCTTCCGCACATGGGCGCCGACATGAGCGCAGTGTACTTTGCTTTTGACATTTGATTACATTAGATTCCACTGTTTCCAATACACGACCACATACATGACCGTTGAACCCTTTTGCGACCGCCATGGAGATTATGATTCAGTTAAATTTTTGTCAGCACCAAAAAAAAAAAAAAAAATTGTTTATCGAATGCTTGTCAGCTAAACATTTCGCTGCTGGTGTACGTGGGCAAGTGACAGAAAGTGTTGGCGCACTTATGTTGGAGGCTGTGTTGGCGGAAGCCTTATCAGGCCTTTGAAATTGGTTGTTTCGGAGCTCTTTGGCCAAACGCCAGCAGGAAGTTGGCCAGTGGGGATATTCATGAGTAGGATCCATTCATTCTTTCAATCATTGTCTTGCCCTGTCTTTGTTCCGCTGGCCTTCCTTGGGTGTTGGCAGCCTTGCTGTATTTCTCTCTCAAGCACAACCATTTCCCCTTTCTCCAATTTCTCCTGTCTGTGCATCAGCCCTTTAAATCAAGCACTGACAGACAGCAACCTGCAGCGAGCTGATGATGTCACTCTTTGTTCCCACCAAGGGCTGTAAATGAGTAAGTTGCCCCTTTCCTACCACCATCTCCACACACACACAAACACCCACCCCACTTCTGACCCCTGTGAGGTCACACACTGTAGCGCGACTGCGTCATATTCTGATTGACAACGTGTTGCCTGCGTGGAGTGGGGTGGGGGGTTGGAAGCAGCAGCAGCAGCAGCAAGGTGAAGGGGAGGTCATCTGTCAGCCCCAACACACCCCAGACTAAGACTGGAAGAATAATGAGGGGTCTGTTCCTTGATGTGAGGCAGTGGCATCAAAGTGAGACCAGAATAAATCAAAGCCAGTTTAAGTGAATTGAGCAAATCCAACTCAGTATGTGGCCGCCGGCGAAGGGGGTGTGGACGACCTGACACAAGCAATCCCATCATCACTGTGCCAGGCACCGTTTGGTCGGCGCCCTAAAAAGAGATGAGAGTGAAATGGAGGACATTTCAAGTTTAGAAGTTCAAAGCTGGTTTCTTTTAAAACTGTATTTTGGGCTGTTTCTGTCCTGTTTCAACACTAGATCAACAACAACAGATAGGGATGTTAATTTGGTTTCCACTTCAGCAGACTCAATACAACCCCTCCTTTGTCATATGGCGCAAATGATCACATCCATGGCCTGCTCCAATAGCTTCCATTAAGGGAGACCTGAAAGCACAATCCTCCTCAGTCCTCCTCTATGTCAACATTGAAACTTGAGAAAAGGTGGTAACAGGTAGCCTGACGCAGCCATACTCAATTCTAGTCAGAATATGAGTCTGATACTGCTCCATTGGGATGTAATTATGGGGCGTGTTTCAACCGATACAGGGGGGGAATGCCTCTGCACTCAATTGGATAGACCTAACCAATCAGAGCTACGAAATAGCTTACCGTGAGGTGTAGGAAGAGAACACACGAACCATCCTTCTTCTCCACCTTATGCCTTAACATTGTTTTCTGGTCTTTTGTAAAAGTTAGTGCCGTCAATAACTCCTAGCCTACAACACTCATTAGCGAAATTTAAGAGATACGTAGTAGGGTAGGCTAGGAAAAAACTGATAGCCTATATCCCCTCCGTTTTTGAAAATATTTCTGTTGAACACTGATATGCTACAAACATGTTAAACAGCTGGGATAAGCTGTCGCAAATCCCTCGAACAGGTGGTCAATCAGAGATTTCAAACGAACGAGAACCATGTCACAATGCAACACGCTGTTTTCCCTTGATGAAAGTGAAACCACGAGTTTTCCCACATCTCAACTTTGGCCAAAGTTTTCAGAAATAATCGTTTTCAGTGATAAAACCTCATTAAATAATATGCATTTTCCATATGGGGTCTTAAAAGCCATGCATCCTTCTAGCCACAGCGTTTTTGTTTCAAACATAAGCCTAATCTAAGCGTGCTTAGATGACGTGATAGACCAGGCGCTGTTGCTCACCTGTCCATCATCGTAAAGCCCGATTTGATTGGTCCGCCCGATCTAGGGCGAGCATACTTGCTCCACAATGGAGCAATGCCAGACCGAACTTCCCGACCTCAAATGTTGTGGGCGGGACTAAGTTCGGAATGGCACCCAGGCTAGGTAACAGGTGCTAACAATGCTCATTTTCTTGTATGAAAACCTGCACTAATTTGTTGTATGGAAGGGTCGACTCACGTTGTTAGCTTTATATTTTATCTATCTCTATATTTTTTGGGCTTTTTGCCTTTATTCCGACAGGACAGTGAAGATAGACAGGAAGTGAGTGGGAGAGAGAGATGGGGTGGAATCGGGAAATGGATTCGAACCTGGGTCCCGTGGGCACTTGGACCCGTACATGGTATGGGCGCTGGTACATGGTATATAGCCTGTTGCGCCACAGCGCCCCCGGACATGGTTCTTTTTAATGCAGATGGCTTCACCTGAATTGCTTACTTGAGTTAAACCTTTGGTCTGCCTTGGATTAAATTTGGGTAAACCCAGGGTTTTCTTTAATTTTCTATAATGAACAATATCAATTGTTCATGGGCATATATAAATAATAGAATTGAAAGAACAAGGAAAAACTTCCTGTCCAACAAATAGTCTGAAAAGGATGTAAGAGCAAACTGAGCACTGATCATTGAGCCCTCATGATCGTGGAAGTCTCCAGTGAGAGATTAACTCCAATGGCTAGATCTTTACCCAGATGATGTAAAACAATTTGAACCACCCTCAGTCACTTTCCCTCAAATTTGAACTCCTATAATGCAAGTCGCTTGAGTCGAATCAAGCAGTAAAAGCTCACTCTTTAAAGGGGATGGACATTTTGTCATTTGGCTGAAAGCCGCTTGTTGCTATAGAGGAGCACTTCAAGTGATGCATCAGCATGTGGCATTAGGCCAGCCAAGAACATGTTAGCCCAACACCGAGGATGTCTGATTGATAGCACAGAGTGCTTGCTAGCGGAGCCATTCACCAGCCCATAAATAACATGCTAACAGCTAGCTACAGCTCAGCACAAACATGATTAGGTGTTGCTTATTTTATCAGAAGTGCATTATCATATTTAATTGCCTTCAGTAACCCATGTTTAATGGGAGAAGGAATCGTAACAACCTATGCGTGTACTCCTGTAAACATGATTTATGTTGCAAACTCAAAAGAGGGGAGTTATTTACGAGGTTGTTTATGAAGTTCTCTCAAACTGAAAAAGATTTAATGAGTTGTTTTCAGTCGCATTTTATTTAATGTAATCCTTTTATGGTGACAAGCATTCTTGGTATCTTCCTTGGACCACCACTTCAAATGCATGGCATCCTTAAATGCACGCATACACGCGTGCGTGCACGACGCACGCACGCACGCACGCACGCACACACACACACACACACACACACACACACACACACACACACACACACACACACACACACACACACACACACACACACACACACACACACACACACACACACACACACACACACACACACACACACACACGCACACGCCAAGACACGCACGCACGCACGCACGCACACACACACACACGCACGCATGGAATACAGTCATACCTAATATGGCAGGCTAAGACTGTTAGAGTGCATTGGGTTTTTAGAGGCCCAAGTTCCCAGCACTGTTTGTATTAAGACATTATAGATGTAGCTCAACAATTAAACCATGTTTTGAGTTCATAGGGCATGTAAAAAAGAAATAACAATAACAAAAGCTGTGTGACAATGAGAGTAATACCACACTGTGCCTTGAAAGCAGAAAACAGTTTTGGTCATACATTGTCGTACCATATCCATTTTTCCTGATGGGAAAATGGGAGCCACCAGGTCTTGGGAAAAGCAAAGGCAAAATGGACAGAAAACGAGCAAAAAATAAAAATAACTGGCCAAGTCAAAGTTCATACAACACATTTCATGTCAGACAACTGATAACCCAAATCCCCTACTGAGAACTCTTTTTTTGTATGAAACATATCATTGTTCCAAACAAAATTGAATGTAGTAATAGAAATATGAGTATGCTGTAAATATATATTCATATTTATAAATTTCTAGCTGTATTTACAAATGAATCCTCTTTCTAGCTCCATTTGACTTTCTCAAACCAACACTACAGCCTGGCAATTTTTGGTCATCCGAGACATCCCTCATCCATTAGCAACGCAACCCCAGAGAGGAATGGCCCTTTGTGATCCCTTTCTCTGACAGTCGACATTTTCTGTACAAATCGGTCCTGTGGAATGTTCTGAGTGACGGACAGGCAAGAGAGACCAAATGTAAAGTGGGAAAGTGAATGTGGTCCTTTCATCTCTCCTGCAGTGCTCTTCAAAAAAAAACAAAACAAAAAAAAAAACAACAAAAACAAAACAAAACAAACAAAAACAAAAAAAACATCTAGGGGTTCCATTATGTTCTCTCTTAGTCTCTTGGAGCAGCACTTCCTGTTGGAGTACCAAGGCATAAACTCTGACCAGTCAGGTGCATCTGTACCAAACAGCACTTTTTTTTTTTTTTTTTTTCTTAAAGTTTAATCAAGGCAGTTCCGCCACACTTGCTTACTGACATCCCCAATTTGAGCCCTATCTCCTGAGTTCAATGAAGTCCAGCTCTGGGGTGAAAAGATAAGAGTTTACAGGGTGTCTGTGGGTGTGTGTGTTGTGTGTGTGTGTGTGTGTGTGTGTGTGTGTGTGTGTGTGTGTGTGTGTGTGTGTGTGTGTGTGTGTTTAATTTAGGCCTTTGCTGTGTGCATGAAGACGAGTGTGTTGGGTATCTGCAGAGCAGAGACCAAAAAAAAAAGGAAGATAACGTGGAATCATCAGCGCTTCTTGAATGCCACTCTGCTGGGGTGAGGGGGGAACTTTGGCAGACAGGGCTCGTCCACGCCGGCCTCATGGGAGAACACCGAGTCCTCCCCTGATGAACAGGTAGAGCTGCGTGTGTCCGGGTAGCTGGGAGAGTACTGGTCCAGAGAAATAGAGAGGTCCAGATACTCCTGTGAAAGACATCAGTAAAAAA
This sequence comes from Alosa alosa, assembly GCF_017589495.1. NCBI lineage: Eukaryota > Metazoa > Chordata > Actinopteri > Clupeiformes > Clupeidae > Alosa > Alosa alosa. The sequence goes on along the minus strand of NC_063193.1, from coordinate 5,458,749 downwards.
TGAAATAAAATAAAACGAACCTTCAATTTACCAGGCAAGAACAAAGAAAGCCAACATTTCCTTTGGGGATGAATTAAGTACTTGATCTAACAAATTCTTATTTATGATGGGTCCTGTCTCCTGACTCAAGTAAGGAACTCCAGATGCAAATAGACAAAAACACCCCTAATGTTATGTGACAGCATTTTTGTTGTGAGCTTTCTGAAAAAATGTGAAACGTGGTCAATGGTGGTTTAGAGTTATTTACAGTATTTTCATTGCCAAAGCAAATACATCTTGAACAATCACATGTTGTTACTGTGACTGACCTGATTAGAAGTCATGGAAAGCGTACGGTCGAGATCCTCCACCAACTGTTTGAATGTTGGTCTCTGAGAAGGAACAGCATGCCAGCAGTCCCTCATCATCATATACCTGACATCAAGAAAGAGACTCTGTTAGGCTGGGAGGATGGGACAGCAAGAAGAGCAAGGCAACAAGGAGAGGAAAGTTGACTTGATAAGTAGACTGTAGTATACTACTGTGCATTCTGAAGGCTACTCAAAGGTGCATTTGGACTATTTAAATCAGCATCTGAGTGTATATGCAAAATGTCCAGAAAGTCATGAGACTGACTATAACAATTGCCTTAAATTGCACTATAAACAAAAACAAACTTTGGATTTAGATTTGTCACACATTTGTATGAAACCCTAGATTGGATCGGGCCTTACAGCTCATGGGTACAGGTGGAGGGCTTGTCCATGCGATGGCCTTCCTTTAGCAGCTTGAAGAGTTCCTCCACAGGGACGCCCGGGTATGGGGAGCCCCCCAGAGTAAAGATCTCCCAGAGGAGCACTCCAAAAGACCACCTGGAAAACCACCAGATGCAATTCAGTCTTGGTAACAGGATTACATGATTAAAGGATGCAGATCATGCCCGACAGACAGCTTGACCCATCAGACTAATTTCTAATGAAAACATACAAAATGTGAAACACTCACACGTCACTCTGGTGCGTGTAGATCCTGTCAAAGAGAGCTTCCGGAGCCATCCACTTCACTGGCAAACGACCCTTCAGGAAGAACACTCCACTTTAGACCAAATAATGACTTACGTACAGTAGAGATAATGTGCGAGAAGAAAAATCTTTCCCAACTCGGGTCATGTTCAGCTTACATTGGTGGTCTTCTTGTAGTAATCAATGTGGTGAATATCTCGTGCCAACCCAAAGTCTGCGATTTTCATAACATTGTCTTCAGTAACCAGAACATTGCGAGCAGCCAGGTCCCTGTGTATACACTGCAAGGGCCAGAAATGGGGCATAAGTTAGCCTTGACTATGCCCTGCAACCCATCTTGTTCAACCCACCTCCAAATACATTAACAGACACAAGTGCTCTTTATTTATAATACACCTCATGCATTTCTGTATCGGGAGTGGGGGAGTAGTAGTAACATCACTCCCTGACTATCAGTTTTTGGCCAGGTTCATTTCCTAAACTCAGATACGAGTCGGTGTCACTTTGGATAAAAGCGTCTGCTAAATACCAGTAAGCTTCAACTTTATACACTGCATATTATTTACTACTAATTAGTGAACATTACCTTTTTAGATGACAGATACTCCATGCCTCTGGCCACTTGATACGCGCAGGACACTAGATCTTTGATGGACATGTTCTCCACAGGCACCTGGTCTGGGTTGTAGCAGTACTCCATCCCGGGAGGACGACGAGCCCGTAGGTATTCCCTCAGGTTGCCCTTGGAGGCAAACTCTACGATCACATAGAGGGGCCCTGGGGATAGGACACACAGCTTACTGGCTTACATCTCCAACATAGTAATACATTACAATAAAGAATGTTGAAAGAGGAAACCGTTTTGTTCAGGAAACAATGAATAAGCAAAAATAAATGTTCCGGAAGCATGAATAATTTATCTCTTTTTAAAAAAAACAAAACAAATTAAAATTCAGCACTACATGTGCTAGCGTACTACAGATGTGAAAAATATGTCTGATTGGACCGATGAGCATGATTGAGACCCAGCCAAAGATGAGCGGAATTGGACAGAAATACGACTGCATTGGCCAGCAGGCTTTGGCATGTTCCAGTTGCATAATGGCTCTGGCCAAACAGGTGGAAGAGTGCGGAGACTCGGGTCATGTTTTCTGTATTAGTCTGGCATTGGGGAACATGGCTGAGGCGGGATGCTGCTCCTGGAGTAATGGTCTTGCTCCGCAGAGAGCCCTGCGCCACTGCCAAGGCTTGTCAGGGAAGATTTGAGTGAAATGGCAGATCTGGCAGCGGGAGCCATGTCCTGCAGAGAGCTCAGGAAGCCGATGTCGGAAGCTCTTACTGCTCCCATTGTACACACTTGGCCATGGTCATCTGAACCTGCTGATCCCTCTGTCCACCCAACTCTTGACACTTTGGACATCATCTTCCCCATTTACATTAATTGGCCATTAAGTGAATCATTTTTACTTTTCACTTATCAATACCCTTTTTTCACAGTGTTTTACGGAATCAATGTTTGAAATCATTTTATGTTTCTCTATCTGGGCAGCCTCTCACATTCTCCTATCATTCTTTGTTCTCAATTACTTATCAGTGTCTCACCATCTTGTGTGCAGGCTCCAAGCAGGTTGATGATGTTCTTGTGTTTTCCAATGATCTTCATCATCTCCATCTCTGAGATTAGGTCCGACAGGTCTTTCTCTGTGGCATCAGCTGCAGGAGTAAGAAAAGCGTTGCTGACTTGAGACCAATGACACAAAAATATTATCGGTCATAAGCTGCCTATTTCTATAGATCGCCATAATGAATCAGCGTACAATTAAGGTTTGAGAAGTAAATAAATGAAGGTTTTGGAAATAAATGAATATTAGGTAAAGGTACATTAATTTAATAAGCTACAGTACAGCTTATGCTAGATATTATTTTCTATATCTTTTTATCGTTTTACAATGTACTGACCTCAAAGCCTCACAGTTGGAACTTTTTGGACCTAAGCCTTTTCTAGTGGGAGAATACAAAAAGACAGCAAGCCCTTCCTCATCCTTCCCCCTTAACAGTGCATCTCCGATTTTATGGGGACCGTCATACATTTTAAATCAGGGCCTCTCGTAAATTTTGACTCCAGTCTGTCTCCTGCACGGTGGCCTGTTGCCAGGAATAGACGCTCCGCCAGCAAGACTGTCCCGAGCTGATTCTCCCAGTGGGACTGACGCTACAGATGCCTGTGTGATCCACTGAGAGACTGGAGGTTTGCCATTACTACAACAGTTTCAGACTTTAAATGGCTGATTTCCTTTTTAAACACGAGCCAGAGTGCAGCAATGCCTTTTTATAAGAAACATTGAGTGTAACAACGTGGGTAACCAACCACAAAGGTTGTAGTCAGTTGTACTCCCTTGGCAATGTAGAATACTCCCTATGTTATGCTATATGACATTAATGTGAAATACCGGTGCTAAGACATGGCGTGGTCAGAAGCGTCCACTCCAAAAGTTAATTTCACATTTACAAGATGTAACCACACAAACTACTCTGATTGGATACATTGTTTTATAGATACATAAATATAGCATACACTAGACACATACGTTTGTATTAGAAATAATGGATGTAACAAAGTGGGTAGACAACTGCAAGGGCTGTACTCAGTTGGCAATGTAGTATGCTACCTATGTTGTATTCTATGATGTATAATACAGTAAATTTTGGTCCGGTTGAACAATGTATTACTGGCACTTTCATTGTTGGTGCCATTTTCATGGCCATTGTGACAAACTTACATTTCAGCATCTTGACTGCCACTTTGTTGACACGATTTGGCTTGTCTTTATCCATTCCCATGACCTCTCCCATCACCACCTGGCCAAAGCAGCCTTCACCCAGAGGCTTCCCGAGAACGAGCCTACCAAAAAGCATATGGGGGAAAAAGAAAACATTAAAAGTGTGAAAGGTCATACAAGAAGATGAACATTGTATGGCAGCATTGATCTGGTGTGTGTGTGTGTGTGTGTGTGTGTGTGTGTGTGTTACTGTATGCGATTTGTATTATGGTATGTATTTCTGGTCACCAAGTGGATATTTAATTGTGACGTGCCAGGAGGCTGTGGATGTAGGCCCAATTAGCCTCAGGCTATCTCTGGTACAACAATGCATCAAATGGCAACATTCATGTGCAGGGTACAAATGACTAAACAAATGTCAACCCAAAAAGCAGAGTTGTAAAAATCCAGCTTCAGAAAGTAAAAGTCCTGCCATATTTGCTCCAACCATTCACTAAATCAAAAATCTAATTAGCACAACTCCTCAGCCAGGTAGATAAGCTAATTAGTGAAATCACCTGTGTTCAGTACACTAGAACTATTACATGGTAGGACTTTACTTTCTGAACCCAGACTTTTACACCTCTGGCCAAAAGGCAAGGCTCAGTTCTGTCCTGTTCCGTACCGTTCCCTGGACAGCTCCCAGCGGGGGTCCTGGGGGAGCTCGTACTCGGAGACCCCGGAGAGCATGGGGGAGCCGCTGGAGGAGAGGCGCGAGGGACGCACCAGCATTGCCCCAGAGTGCAGCGAGGAGCTGGAGTCCACGGACACCTGTGAGGAGAGAGCAGTGGGTTATCCTCCATCCCAGTCACAAGCACAGGACACTGGTTTGGGCAAAGAGAAAGGGCAGCCAAAGTGGTCTTAGGTGGTCAACAGATAACATGTGTTTTCTTATTTGTTGGTGGTGAAGGCATGATGGGGGAAGCAAACTGTGCTTAGCGCAAAGTGTGAAAAGATTACTAATAGCCTACATGAATTGGTTGATTGGAGAGATTAAGGTGATACTGATTTGTGTGATTGCTTTGGCCAAGGAGCAGTATCAGTATCAGTATCAGACCATCAGTATAAAGGCACTCTAAGCGATGCTGGGTAACGTCACTTCTGTGGACGTTCAAACAAAATAGAAAGCTAGTTCACTACTTCCTCCCCCTCCCTCCCGTGCAATTGAAACTCTTCTAAACGTGCATCTCGTCGGTAATTTGCTGGAACAGTTTGTTGTGTTTTTATGGGCAAGGTTTGCCCAAGTTGTTTTGGGGGCATTTTTGGAGCCTGGGTTGTCAAAAGATTGTTTTTTTTTTACAGTGACACAGGCAGCTAGTGGATGGTGAGGTGATGTTTGCTGTAAGTGACAAAAAATGTTTTAGCCTAAAAAACGTATGACATCGCTTAGAGCACCTTTAATGGAATAACTTACCTCAAAAGGCATAGACAGCAAAAAATTTCTTTCGTCAATCTGTCGTCTTCATGAGCCAATGTGAGGTTAAAGGTCATTTTATTAACAAATGTATGACATTTCACTGCACTTTACTGCATAGTCTACATGACATCAAATGATTTATGAAAATATATCTGGCAAAGGCTGAGATGCTACTCTGAGAGAAGAAGGAAAGAGTAAGAGTTTGCAAACCCCCCATCTACTTTCTGTTACCTGTCTGCGCAGAGGGATGCTTTTGGCCAGCTTGTGCACGGCCAGCTGGCTGTTGAAGTCGCTCTTTTTGGATGAGCTGTGCATCCTGGCAATGACCGCAATGGCCACCATCACACAGATGAGGAAGAAGCCCACACAGTAGATCAGGACCTCCAGATAGGTTTGATTGGGCAGTGGAGAGGGAGGCACGGCTTCATCCAGAAGAAGTAAACACAGTTAGCTGCACGGCACTCGCCAGTAGCCACACGCCAAGCATATACAACCAAGACTCTTAATGAGTGTAATCATTACAGTGGATGATTACTTTAAATACCTAGATGGTATCCCTCACACAGACACAGATATGCACGCACACAGAGATAACTCATTTCTAATGTATAGAATTTATATTTGTACACAGATAACAGTATACAAACATCTGTAGACACCAAATATAAATAGAAAAGGATTTCTACTAAAACTGATGTGCAAATGACAAATATAAGTTATGTTTAGAAATGCTGCAGAAAAGACTAGAAATAGACGGAAACAACTGCTTGTGTTTGGAGTATGACTGACAAGCAAAATGATAATCCAACATATTAAGCACCCAATGCACAGACTCTTGCAAAACATTGGATTATCAACAAGAACTAAAAGATTATTTCATTTGCATTTCACAAGTAAAATGCAGATTGCACTGAAACACTCTTTGGAACTCTTGTCCAACTGAAATGAATTCCAAACACAAGATTCTGTATCATCACTGATTATATATATATAATAGGACTTTATATAAAGAGGAAGAAGAATGTATTGGAGTAAAGCTCAATGCCCAATGCAAAACCCCACATAAGGCCAAATTCATCTTGCATTCTCTTAGAGACAGCAATGGCCCATTTTGGTAGGACAGTATTTGACATGAATTGATCTCATTAGCGCAGAGAGGAGAGAGGGATGTCTTGTCTTGTCACAGGCCATCCCATTAGACAGCAAATGCACAGAGACCATGCAGAGGTAAAGGAGCAGGGATGACGACAAGAAGCCATTTTTAGAAACGCACACTGACCTGCACTGCTCTTGCACCTAACACACAGGATTAGCTTCAAGGAGATAGATATTCCCAGTAATTAAAATATCTTATAGTTATAGCCATAAATATAAGGTGCCCTCTTCATTTCTGTGTGTGTGTGTGTGTGTGTGTGTGTGTGTGTGTGTGTGTGTGTGTGTGTGTGTGTGTGTGTGTGCGTGCATGTGCACCTGTGCATTTGTGTGCTGAATGCAAAGAATTCCTGGGTGACTGACAATGTCACCTCAGGCAGTTGAGCAGCTTGCTGTTATACAGAAATGTATGATTTTAAAATGCAACAAAAAGCTGTTGTCAGCTGCATTCCATTCTAAAGTGTGACAACATCGGTGAGGCCAGTGTGGAAGTTTGGCAGAAGGCACAGAGGAGGAAAAGGAACCATGAAAGAACCTTAGATACCTTCATAGACAGTCAACCATGCAGAATGGTGAGAGTGCCCAATAGAGTTTCCCGCCAAGCAGGTATACTCCCCAGCATCCTCAAAAGTCACATTCTTTATTTGCAGGACCTCCATTTCCTTGTCCGTGGTGTTAAGGCCAGCAGTCTAGAAGAGAACAACAGGAAAAGACCCACAAGAGAAAGAGAGAGAGAGAGAGAGAGAGAAAAAAAGACCCCAAGAGGGAGAGAGAAGGGCTGAGTTAGGAAGGACACCAGCAAAGAGCAGGTTCATGTAGCAAGATAAGAGGGAGGACTGATGGCTGCCGACATGCCTCAAGTCCCCGGACACACGGACACACACACGCGCGCACACACACACGCATGCACACCATTGGAATACACCCCAGAGGTTCAGCTTCAGCAGCACCGTCCCTGCAATAAACATAGTTAGTGCCGGAGGTTGGAATGGAGGGGGAATGCGAGCTGAGGAGAGAGATAGAGAGCACAACGTTTTCACCCTGCGTAGACCCGTCACCATATCTGAGAGCAGATCAGGAAGAGAGGGGAATGGGAGCCTGTATTCCCCTCAGTCCATCTCTACATGCACAAGATGGGCCACATGGAAGTTGATCCAGCAGAGCTACGAATCTCGCCGACCGCATTTCAGTAAATGGGTGACCTACACAATTCCAAATGGAAACATGGACTAAAGAACCCACCCCCCCGCCCCACACACACACACACACACACACACACACACACACACACCCCCATAGGCTCTGCTGGGATTTTTCCATGGCATCATCCACAGGAAGTAAAATCAAGTGAGCAGGGAATGGAGTCAGGAATCAGAATTAAGCTTATTCATATCCTTCCATACTTATCATAGTTTCTATGACTCTTTTTTTAATCTCTCTCAAATGTTTTCCAACAATGACCCCTCTGGGCTCCTGTAGAAGGGTTACCTTGGGCCTGTGGCTTAATGACTGTGAGCCAGGCCGACTGATTGGACTCGCCTATATAATTGGACACTTTACAAATATACTGTCCGCTCTCCTCCTCAGTCACATTGTAGAGTGTCAGCACTTGAGTGTCTGAGCTGTTCACCCCTGAATGCTGCAAACAGGAAAACAGGCGTCAAAGGCAGGTACGTCTGGCCAGGTATTGGTCACAGAATCTGGCAGTCAATAAATATCATCATGGCAACAAATACACAAACAAACAAACAAACACAGAGAAACTGGACAGTTAAAGCTGTATAGTGCTGTCAGTAGCCAAGACTGGGGGTGTATGTTCTCACAATGTTCTTCTGTATGTCAAGTGTGTACTATATGGTCACATGATGCTCTGGTTCCGAAGACAACATTGGCAAGAAGCTCACACAAACAGTCTTCAGCGTTACAGATTACATACCTTTAGCACCCGAACATATGGCAAGCCATCTGATCCATAACGACTTCCGTTGATTTCAATATGCTTCAACCACTGGATGTGAGGCTGGGGGTCACTGAAGACCTTACAAACAAAGTCGACGTCACTACCCACCACCGCAGTGCGATTCGCTGGAAGACCAGCCTGTAGGATGGGCCTGTGAGGAGAGCGCTCTGTACACACACACACACACACACACACAGTCTTTTAAAAAGACTCAAAAGCATATCAAAGGTGTATCACAGCTATAAGTACTGCAATTTGCCTGGTTTGAGTTTCGCAGTCGCCTCAGACTTGAAATCACTTCACAACACTGAGACCACAATTTCATGGCCCAACTCATAACAGATCCCAAACGAATTAGGCTACTTATCCAGTCCAGTCTCTGTGAGGATAATTGCCGCCATTTTGTTGAAACGACTGCAAGTCAAAGCAGCAGCCCCTGGGTCAGTTGGAACTGTTAAATATGTTGACTGAAGTCCAGAGGCTAAAAGCTGCTTTCAAGGGGGGAAAAAACCCTCCCCTTCATTCTGATGCCTGATAAATACAAGCCTTGGTAATGAAGCAGAAAACTTTGGCATGGAAACAAAATGTTCAGACTCCGATTTGCTTTTGCTTTTCTTTGATTGTGGAGACCGCGGCGCCTTCAGAGTGGGCAAATTAGGCCTGCTCTCAAAGCGTGGTATCAAAACCAATCAGTGGAGGCGAGGTTCTGGAGTGATGTCGTGCCCTCAGAAATATCTCAGAAAGGCTTTACGGGCCAATGGGGCGTGATTTTGACTGGGTTATTCAAATGTGACTCAGTCACAGGCTGGTGTGGGTGAATCTAGTTCTTGGCCTCATATCACCTGCCTGTTGATCACCTGCCTCACACACTGCCGACTTTGCATGGGTGTGTTAGAACAGTCTGACTATTGTTCTACTTGATGCTGCTGCATGTTGACACAAATCATTTTAAACACATTTTCTATCCCTCTCTATTCTATTCAGTACATTGCTATAATACAAGTCTTATTGTCTTAAGACAAGTCTTAAGTCTTATTGTTTCCTCAGGTTACCATAAAGCTAACCAACATGGTACTGACCTACGACATCTAGCTGGTAAGTATGGTTGATGCTGCCATACTGGTTCTCCACCACACAAGTGTAGTTCCCCTTGTCTGAGGGCACTACAGACTCCATGATGATGGTCCACATGTGCTCTCGCACCTAAGGAAAACAGAGCCAGATGATTCAACAAGATGAGAACTAAGAACAGATGAATATTATGAATTATTCACAGAAGATATACACATTCACAAGTGATCAGCTCAATTTTTGAGATACAAATCTGTAGAAATAATTGTAGTTGTAACATTTAGTTGTAACACATAGTTGTAACAATATTTTTCACTGTAAACCATCAAATATTTTTGAAAATTCTTTTACATTGTTTAAGATCACATGCCTGTAATCTCGACCGACACACACAGACACAGACACAGACACAGACACACACACACACACCTTCCTTATTAATGTTGTAAATGTCTACAAGCTTGACTGGTGTTCTGCGCTGCACAGTAACTACGTCCATTTCCAGTAGACCGGAAATGGCACACATAAGACCCTATGTGATCTAACTGGGCACTGAAATTTATACTCATTACACTCAAATGTGTGTGTGTGTGTGTGTGTGTGTGTGTGTGTGTGTACGAGAGAGAGACCACAGCTGCTCCAGATGTGCCCTGCTTCACTGAATGCATACAGTCTGCCTTGTTTCCTCAACACCCCCATCACTTCATATATGCACACACACACACACACACACACACCGGCAATACACCTAAGATTTTACATGCAACAACAATAGACCCCTGCATAGCTTCAGAGAAGAGAGGGGGTTGGGCAGAGAGGCCCCCATTTACCACAAACCCCACCTCCACCCCCAACCACCACCAGCACCACCACCAATGGAGGCCTCAGCCTGTTCATAGCAGAAAACAGAGTCCAGATGGGAATTTGGTGTGTGTATGTGTGGTGGGGGGTATGAGTGTGTGTGTCTGTGTGTGTGTGTGTGTGTGTGTGTGTGTGTGTGTGTGTGTGTGTGTGTGTGTGTGTGTGTGTGTGTGGGTGGGGGGGGACTGAAGCTGAAGCCTAACGGTCCAGAACAGGGGAAACTGGCACAGTCGAGAGGAAGCACTGTAATGTGTCCCAGCTGGGAGGGGGGGCAGCAAGGGGGGTGGGGGGAGGTGGAGAATGAGAGGGGGGTCTGTCCAGGACAAGGCAGGAGAACACCTTGATGGGAAACACAGATGCTGAGGATAGTGAGTGTGAGGGGGGAGGGGCCTTAGACCCTGAAATCAGCACTGGCCTAAAAGGTTTTATTATGGGACCAGTACACATAGTGAGTTTTGAAATGTGCTAAATAATCAGTGTTGAGTACGTACACAGACAGAGAGAAGGTGTTCTAGTGTGTCTGTGCGAGCATATCAGTGTCCATATGTCTTCAATTTGCACACGCTGGAAAAACAACCACTGCTTCCACGTCACGCTCCCCTTATTCAGGGCTTGGATGGCACAGCACCAGGCCTCACTTGGGCGCTCTCACACGTTCATTGTGCCAGTACAGAGAGGGAGAGAGAGAGAGAGGCAGGAGGAAAAGAAGTCTGTGAACGCAGAGTTGGCACCATGTTTTTAACACGATTTCAGGAAACTTAAAACAACGTCTGCTATGATTGGAAGCAGCAGTTGTGCTTGAGGTCAGTGACGCGAGGCAAAAAATAAAAAAATAAAAGACCGCCTCCATTACCAGCAATAATTAACCAGTGGAAAATTTGACTTCATGTCTGACTGCAATTTTGTTTAATAACCGTTTAATAATTTTTCTCTGTGTATGTTCTGTCCCTCCTGTTATTTGAACGCTCTGAGAATAACACTGCACATTTCATGACCTTACAGGCATGGGAGTACATTGGGGTTTAGCCCTCCTGCTTTAGCCCAACCTGTTTGTACGTCTGGGGACACAACTAAATATCAGACATTAAGTTCTACTGTACATACAGTGAATCAAGACTGTTGAAGAATGCTAGAGGGAAGGACGACTATAGGCACACACTTGCTTGCAACCAACACTAAAATAGGACAAAACACCATGTGCAGTGTACACGAGCTTGCAGACTTAAACCGATCCTTACTTTGTCTTTTTGGGGGGTTATGAGCAAACAACCGGTTTCACAGCTGCGAAATGGTCAATAACCTCTCTTAAAACATGCATATTGAAGGCTTATGGCTGGACTCAAATCAGGCCTGCTGGGTTTTTTGAAACACTAGCCATCTGGGCACAGAGAATACTCTGCAGTAAAACACAACCAGCTGTTCTCCACGCAAACAAGCAGCAAGCGTGTCCAGGACACTGCGAATACTGAGAAAACAAAGCGGGCCCTGAAGCAGGCCTGTCTAACCAAATACAACTTCCTTTTTATGGGGTCTGGCTTCACCTTTACTACCTGTCTGTCCGCAAGGGTGAGCCTGTGGCCTGTCCATGTAAGGACACTGATCCTGGTGTTTTGGTGGAACACGTGCAACTGACACAAACATCTGCACATGTGAAATGGATAAATGCACCAGGAGTAATTTTTACTGGGAGGCAATGCTGTTCTTTTCATAACATTAAATATACAAAGGTCTCTCATGCTACTTGCTACAGTTTTTTTAATGTGTATTTTTTTTGTGCAAAATGTACTCAAGACAAAAACAAATCATATTATTGTGAGTGTTTTTTTTTAAATACTAAATAAGACATCAAAAATGCACGTGGTGGTCACCAGCTACTTGGAAACCATGGTTCACCTTGAATCCACCGATGCGCTGGTCCCTTTTAAACTCCTTGCCATTCTTAAACCACTTCAGCGTTGGGGTGGGATTGCCACTGGCCTGGCAGCGAAACTTGACTGTCTTGCTGGCAGGGACGGCATGAAGCTTCTTCTCCATCCTCTCCGGTTGAGCCCACTGTGGGGGCATCGCTAAAATCAGGAGCGATGGGTTGATGATTACTCATGGCACTCATAAAGATTAAGTAGAAAGCTCCCACACACTGTCTTCATTTGCAATTGTAGCTTTTTATTGCAACGTTTCAGTCAATTGCCTGATGATGGTCATCTGACCGAAACGTTGCAATAAAAAGCTACAATTGCAAATGAAGACAATGTGCGGGAGCTTCCTACTTCCTTTGATATCGGTGACCCTTTGGTCCTTCTCCGACGCACCCGTCCCAAGGAGGTGTGCAAAAGCTCAACTTTTTCACTCATAAAGATTACTCACTCAACACTGTGCCTATTATACTGTTGAAAATATACATGAATGTATGCATCCTTCAGTGGTCATATTTTAGTGTCATTATGTAAGTAAAGAGAATAAAAAATAGAGGTAAAGTTCTCAACCAACGGCCTTTCAAATCTAATGTGAAAGAAAAAGGCCCTTTTTGAGTTCAGACAGACTACCACCACACTATTATTAATCACGTACACTACTGACAACTTAACTAATGATACACTACTTAATAAAAGCACTCACACTGAAAGAAATGAGCTTGTAAAAAAACCTTCTATATCCAAGGTCACAGTCTGAACGACAACCAGCCCCTGCTAGCGGTGTGAGGCCCCAGACAGGGTGGTGGTTTCAGCCCCGACATGGCTGCCCCCCCCCGCGTTCATAAAACACCCTCTAGGGAGTCAAATACTAATCCTCCGTTTTCTCTCCCGAGCCTTTTCCCTTTTTCACTGAGGTCGTTTCTCGTGACTGCTATGAGTCACAAGAGCGCTGTTTCCAGTGCCAGACCACTGGCCGCATGGGCAGCAAGTCACAGAGTCTGGCCTGTCTTTACCTTCAAGCTGAGAACCGAGACAAATCACTGTTGGTTTGAGTCTAATCACTTTCAGTTCCAGATGGTAACAAAATCATTTATGACATGAATTTGAGAGATTTTTAACATCAAAGAGACTTTTGGCCCCTTCCCTATTCCACTTAAAGCTCAATGGAATAAACCTGCACGCTTGTTATGTCTAAAGGGCGCTACACAATGCAGGTCATTCAGTTTTGAATATTAAAATAAGGTAAGAAGTGATGGAAGTTGCAACACTTACGCATTAACTTCTGGCTACTGGACAGCTTGGCCTCTTCAGATGACGACTCATCCTCTTCCTCATCGTCATCTTCAGAGGACGTCAGGTCTGTTGCAAAGTCAATAAACAAAAGCTGTTATGTCTATTCTGTTGGGCAACCCATGAACACTTATTGGAATGGACTTCAGCTTTAAGCACATTTCAGAACTCAATTTGTCAAGTTAATGCGACATGACCAGGGTTGCAGAATGAAATCCAGCAGGCACCTTTGTAAACGGTTAACCAAGCTGAATGATGAAAACGCCCCAAGGAGCTTTCAACAGCACAGGTATACTCCCCCTCATCCTCCCGGGACACATTCCTTATTTGGAGGACTTCCAAGTCCTTCTCAGTGGTGTTGGGTCCGGAGGTCTGAAAAAATTCCAAGTGAAGGTCGTCAGTGGGAAAACAAAAACAACAGTGTAGAGAAGAAAGTACTGTATGTATTCTTGCTGTGCATAAAGAATCTGATTAAAAGACGATGGGCTAAAAGGACAATCCTTTCAATTTCACTCATTCACTATAATATACTCTGATAACTAAAATGGCCATGCAAATCAAAGCTAATAGGGGGTAGGGGTGGGGTGGGGCTTTCATGAGGGCAATAGCAAAACAAAACAGTGGCAGTGGCCAAGGAATTCAGACAGGACAGGACACGGGGCGGACTCTGCCTGGCAACTTTGAAGAGCGAGGAAGCAAAAGTAATGCCACTGGATGGCAGGAGAACATCCTTATTAGGCTGGTGGGGAACAGGGACAGGGGGGTACGAGTAAGAAAATTCCCAGATGTAAAAAAGTGTCCAAGCACTTTCAACAACTCTGGAATTTTCCTTGAGGTCACTTACAGCAAGTGTCATTTACACCAAGAGTATTAACATATTACCGTATAACTGTTTACACTATTGTTTAAATACACAACCCACTGTTTCTCTCTCATTACTGATGGTTCCTTAGAAACCCACTCAAAAGTACATACAGCTATGTGTAAACAATATGCTCTGCAACCCATCCTCGGTATCTGAAGCATCTTGTTTTGACTGAATGTTGTACACAAGCCAGCCCTCAGGGCATCAGCACTAGAAATAGCTGAAGCACGACAGGGAGATTCCAACTATGTGGGTTGACAAACCTGGGTAAGTTAACTCATGTTTAAGTGGTAAACCACCAAATAGAAGAGCTCTGTTTCACTTGGAGAATAAAGTGATAGGGCTCTTTGGTTAGGTGGTTTACCACTTACTCTGAGCAAACGTACCCAGGTTTGTCCCTAAACCACGTGCTTGGGCATACCCCCAGGGCCATGCCACAAAAGGCCAGTCAGTTTTTCCAAAGAAACAGACAATGCTCAACTAATCTTGGATGATATTGTGATCTGTTGCCCACACTGGAGATGTTCTGAGCTAGAACAGTCTGGACCAGATGACTAAGCACCAGCTAAAGGCATGACACAGAGGCCTGATGAGGAGACGAGACAAGACAAGACGTCCTACCCTCAGGACGCGGATGAGGGGTTGACCGCCAGGACCCACGTCACTCCCGTTGACCTCGACACGTTTCAACCACTGGATGCGCGCCTGACGGTCGGTGTAGACCTTGCACTCGAATTCCACATCGCTGCCCACCGCTACAGTCTGATTGGCTGGCAGGCCTGGCTGTACGATGGGCCCAGGGGGGGAATGCTCTGTAAAAAATTGAATTATGAAATATTACTGAAGTTTCTAAATACAAAGACAAACAACAAAATCATTCAAAACACTGAGTAACACCAAAGAGATCTCCACTCTGTATATTGTCTAGTTCAAGATAATAACGTGAAGCAACTGAAATCTGGTTGTTGTCACCTGCTAGCTTTTGCCAGGTAGTATAGTTTTTATTTCATTCAATAGAGGAAATGGAAAAGAACAAGCCAGCTTCTTAAGTGAATTTTCAAGCGATTTTCAAGTCACAAATTCACAAAGCACAATTCTTTACTCCCAACAAATCTGGTTGACGTTAATATGCAAGTGTGTTTTCTCTCCCATTATTGCTCTCTGACTCCCTTTTTCCAGACGGGCATCCCCTTGCTGGAACTGGGCCCTTGTGTGTTTATGCCAGGACCACGCAGCTATACCTTTCCAGCAGCTCAGCCCCAATCATCTCCACTCAGTCCTCGCAAAATTCGATTGGACCCCGAATTAGTCACAGGCCAATCACCAAGCTGGCGAGGAGCAAGTCGAGAGGGGCAGACCAAATCTAATTACGATAAATGGGTTTAGGGGGGACTGGAGGCGGCCACCTGAGTCCCCCCACCCCCACACACAGTGATGATGCCATCTCGGGGGGTTGGGATGGGGGAGAGGAGGAGGAGGCATGGGAGGTGGGGTAAACCAATTAGACCGACACACCGTCTATCACCAAGCTGTTGTCTGACTGCTACAAAAACAAGGCTACAGTCCTCATGGTCCGGACCCTCAGGTTGATAGGAAAGGAAGGGAGTTTTAAGTGTGGATGAAGGCCTGCAAGTCACATGCCATAAAATAAAGTACTTGCTTGGATGCACTATGTATTGGGCTACCTGGGCAATTCTCATGGTCTTGAACAATGTTCAAATTAATTTCAACACAAAACAAAACAAAACTTCAGAACAACTCAATTACACATGTCTCAAATAATAGCCAATGATAAAGTTGGGTTATAGCAGAGGTAGAATTACTTGGAGAAAGGGGAAAAAGAAGAGGTGCAATGGATGGGTGAAGGAAGAGGAAGTGTCCTTGCATGGGATTGAGATTACTTGCAGAAAAATGCAGTCTTGTCAGATAATGGCATTGCCATCACTTCTGGTTTAGAAACCTACAAAAGGTATTTTCTTAACGACTAGACAAAAAGTTTAAGTGAGCAGAATTATTTCGGGAGAGGCTAGGAGAGAGCAAGAGCAACAGATGTGTGTGAGTATGTGTGTGTGTGTGTGTTCTTGCCATATGATGTAACATGCATGAGGCACGGCCACCGAACGTCAGTTCTCGATTGGTCGACCTCCTCAAGTAACCCCTCCCCCTTCTTCACTCAGTGCCTCTACCTACACAAAGACCCCTCGACTCCACAATAGAAGGCCACACAGATAACCAAAAGAAGCAGGGTAGATCGAGAGAAGGCAAAAAAAGAGAGGAAGAGGGGGTAGAAGGTTGGGGGGGGGGCTTGAAGTGGCAGGTTCCAGGGCGAGTTGCCATGGTAACCCTAGCTGGGCCCAGTGAAGGTATTTCCTGGATTGCATATGCCTGACAGGCCCTTAATCCCAGCAGGAAAAGGGGCCAGGGGGTAGGATCAACTTTCTCCTCAAAAAACAAAACCAGAGAGAGAGAGAGAGAGAGATGGAAGCCAGGAAAGGGAAAAGGCACACATAGCCTTAAACTCCTACACACTAGCAGTCCAGTTTCCTTCTCCTCTCTCTCTCTCTCTCTCTCCCTCTCCCTCTCCCTCTCCTCTCCCCTCTCCCTCTCCCTCTCCCTCTCACAGCTAGCCTGGTGTCCACTGCGCTGATATGCTTCTGTCAACATTCCTGCTATTAAACAGGCCACAAGCACACTATAAAAACATCCCATAAAAGCTCTGTAAATGCGCCTGTCGCTTTGATGTGGAGCACAGATGGATACAGGGTTTGTGCGTCTGTCACAGTCCTGTGTTGACAAGGCTTAGAGAGTGTGACCGGCTGGGTTAATGTCCATACTGTGCGGCTACGAATATCAGAATTCACGGCTACGAATATTAAAAAGTCTAGCCTACATCTACATCCTTTTGACTAGGATATCTTAAAGCAACAGTATATGGTAATTAACTACTTGAGGTATGTTTTTATAGGCAACTACCTATAATGTCATCTTCAAATTAATTTTGATGGAATATGGCTAGGTCCAGGACAGATTAACACATGTCCTTCCCACTAGCTATCAAGGCTATGCACTAGTTCTATCTTACAGGCTGGGACACCCTGTTAAAATGTAAGACAAGCTTTCTCTGGATGGTACTTCTAGCTATAAGCAAAGTCCTTTTAGGCAAGTCCCTCCACTCGGCGGCCATATACCAACGTTTTATGGGCACTCATCGGGCAAAGTATTTGGTCGAATCCGCGCCGGCGTTAAGGCTTCACGACACCAATCTTGCTCCAGCGGCGAATCACAACAGATGATTGGCACGATGTCTTCACAACACATCATATGATTGGCTCAATGTATTCACATCACACCACATGATTGGCTCAATGTATTCACATGTCGGCGTTTTGCGAGGAAGGGGTGGGATATGTGTAGACAACGGCCATATTGGCGTGACAAACTAGCCCCATGCATTTCTATGGAGTATTTTTTGAGTGCTGTGTCTCCACATTAGAAAGTCTCTGCTATAAGCTACCTCATCCATTGACACCAGGCAGCATGTTAGACAATGCTAACTGGAAGGTTTTTTTAGAACCACTTTCAGGTAGTTTGTTGACCAGTCTTAGACCAAAACTTCTCAATGTGGCTTCAAAACTCCAGCCCTTCCCAAAATGCCACACCGATAACAGATTTGGCAGATGTTGGATGCTCATCTCAAAGAAAAACTGTTACATAATTGAAACATACTGATTACACCCTGGGGCTTTTTTCTCAGATCTTCTACATACATGTCTGTCAATGCAGTTGAGACAAGACTGTATTCACCATTCTGCACACAAACGTGGGGGGGGGGGGCTTAGCGAGTTCTATCGAGAGGACTGGCATCATATATTATGGGTCATCCTAAAGTTAGGAACGCTTATTTAGGAGTTGGCGGCTGTACAAAACATAGTTACCATTGGTTACCAAACGGATAGGACAGGATTTGCAAGTTAGAAAGTTTCTGTAATACAGCCCCGCAATAAGTGTTTTTGTTTATGCATTTTAGAATTGGGTTTTGGGTAAAAAAAAAATAAAGAAAGTACTTTAAGAACATATTATGACAATTATGTATTATACTGGTCTGAGAACGGTCAGTCTGTCTCTAAAACATATCTCCATACGATACGGGAGGCCGCCACATATCATCTACCCGCTCCGTAAGGATGAATGCCCTTGGGTGGCGAAGTACAATCTTGCCATCTGACCTCCTGATTGTATTTTTTGTTTCCTCCCAAGGTAGCCTCTCCATCCTCTTCTGTCATGTATCCCAATGAAGCTAACTAGCCGGAACTAGTCGACCGGAAGATTGAGCACAAGGCGGGAGAAAATACATTTCTGAAATGGGCATGGCAGAATAAGGTGAATACAGTACACCAATTAAAATTAAACAATGATCTGCAGTCAACCTACAAAGATCCTACCATGTGTTTGAGTTGGTCACAAATTAACAGCTCATATAAACACTATAAACACCAAGGTCATGTAAAATAAATCCCACCAAAAGTGAGTCCAAACAAAGAATAGGTCCAAATGTCTGCTACACAAAATGTCACAATTACATGCTTTGAAATCATCCCGATACTTGCACTCAGGATTTATGAAACTCAAGCCCATTCCAAAACAATCTCTGAATGTTTACTATTTTGAGTTTAAATTCAGGAGACCCAAGCACGAAGTCCCCATTAGGCCTTGCATTCCACGAGCAAGTCGGGGCTCAGTTGATCCTCCTGACTCTGTGATAGGATTAAGTCGGATCCCAGAGCACATTTCCCGAGTGAAACCCAGCTGGAGGAGCTGCGGCTCTCGTGCCCTCTTCAAGCCATTTGGAACAATTGACTGACATCCTCGAAAATCAAGTTAATTACACAAAATCATAAGAGAGGTTTTTTTTTACGGATTCTTTTCAAGTAAGCAAAGCACGCGATCAAGGCTGTTTTTTGGACTAAAAAGGAAGAGAGAGCTCAGGAAACAGCAAGTGAGCCACAGCCGCATCAGGGGCCTTTCCACTGCAATGACCGGCGCCACGGAGTACTGTGGGGCCGGCGTCAAGAAAGGAAGCAATACAGTGCGAGAATGACTGCTGGGATTTCCTGACCTGAATTGATGGTTGAGTGAGAGAGAGAGAGAGAGAGAGAGAGAGAGAATGACAGAGGGATTTGGCATAGCAGTACTACAAACATATAAAAGTATAAACATATAAAGGTTTGCAGGAAGACCACACCTAGATCCTACTGATTGGAGGGAGGCAAACTTGCAAAGCCAGAGTTGAGGTTCTATGATGCTTCCCTACATGTTGCACTTCCACATTATGTTTGCCAATCACCCACCCACCCATCCATCCATCCATCTACCGACCAATCCATCTATCCACCCATCCATCTATCCACTCATCCATCTATCCACCCATCCATCTATCCACCCATCCATCTATCCACCCATCCATCCATCTATCTATCCACCCATCCATCTATCCACCCATCCATCTATCCACTCATCCATCTATCCACCCATCCATCTATCCACCCATCCATCTATCCATCCACCCATCCATCTATCCACCCATCCATCTATCCATCTATCCACCTATCCATCCTCATGCAAGATGGCATTGCTAAGGAAACAAAATAACCAACTGCAAGTATGTGTATGTGTGTGTGCGTGTGCGTGTGCGCGTGGTAATGAATACAACCACATGATTCACCCATCTACAGGCTGACCCTCGTTACAGGCAGTGTCCACCACGGCCCCCCAACCCCCACCTCTCCTTCTGAATGCTGACGGTGTTTGTTCACAGCCCTCCCGACTTTTCTCTCTAAACACAATATACACCAGGGGGGTGAGATCAGCAGCTGTCAGTGAATCATCTCCATTGTTCTCTATGGGTTGCAACCTGGCTCTGCTGTAGCCATTGCTGCTGCTAGCCACCACCAGCACGGCAGCTATACGACAGCAGTCCCCTGCCCTGGCACAGAATACTTTTCCATCTTCCCAAGGACAGAGCAAGGACAGCTTGTGCACAAAATCCAGCAGTCCGGGGCAAAGAGTTTTCCGTAAATAAACAGAGGGGTTTTGGGGCCGAGGCAGACGTTACGATTTCAACACATGTGTTACATTAGAGACAAAGGGTGCTAGGGAAATAAACAAAAACAAGTTGGTTAATGAGCCCACGCAAAGAATGCTCATGTTTTCAATCAGTTTGTTGAGAGAGGCAGCTGAGGATAGAGCTATGAGCCAAAGCACTGCTGCAGTGCAGCTCAGTTGTTCTATCCTTGTATGGCCCTCTTACTTATATTAAGGCTTGTAAACAGAACATGGGAACAACAAGTGCAAACAGGCTCCATATGGGAAGTGTGTGTATTTCTTTCTTTTAAAATGTCCCCCTCACATAGGCCTGGCTGACACAGACCTGTGCCTTTAGACAGGAAGTGAAATCCAGAGTGAAAGGAATGCGCTGGGAAACACTATTCCCTGGGGCCCCACCTCAAGATGACTTCTTTTGCAGAGAGCCTATTCAACTCCGTCTATAGCCTGATGTCACCTCCTTAAGACAACAACTACCTGAAGCACCCCCCCAACAACCCCCTCACACACACACACTCCCCCAGTCGCCACTCCTCCACCTTATCTGCTGTTAACCTTTCAAAAGGTCAACAAAATAGTCCTCCAATTCAATACATTCAATAAGTACACCTAACTTCAAATCAGTAGACACTCAGGATAGGAGACAAACAACTGTTAAAGTCACGTGACATCTGCGTGACACGGTGAGCCACACTCTTGCCTGCGATCCTCTGAAAAGAAGGAGAAGAGGAGGGGGAAATAAACACTCTCTGACGCCTGTCCGAGTTTACGAGCTCTTGACAGCTGAGCCTGTCGGTGGAGCGGCAGGAGGCCTCTGGGGCGGCGCAGAGCTGAGCCTTGCCAAACAGCCCATGTGTCAGAGGGACGAGAGAGAGCGGGGTGGACGCCAGGTCACGCACAGGAAGTGACCATTTGGTGACAGAGCAGCAGGGGAGGAGAGGGAAGGGTTTTTTTTGTTTGTTTGGGGGGGAGGTCTGTCGTTCAGGTTTGTCTATACTGAAAGTCACTCACTTGAAGGGAGAGAGAGACAGGGGAGAACGGGAGAGGGAGAGAGAGGAGGAACGAGAGAAAGTCTTTTTCTTTCCCAGAAACATGATATCTGAAGACAGTCACAGGGTGAGGATCTCTTGGCTGTGTGTTTCTTTTCTCAAGCACTTCATTTATGCCCCCCAACAGTTAACCCTTCACAACAGATACCTTTTTCATTTCAAAAAGAAGAGCACAGGAGGAGAAGCTAAGAAGGTATTTACACGGTCTACACATGGGAGTCATTTCATCCCCAATCTATTCCCAGGAAGTATAAATATCACCCTTTTTAATTTGTTTGAAGGAGTCACCATAAAAGAGAGAGGAAGAGACAAAAAGACCCCACTATTTAAACGCTGTATAATTATAATGCCCCTGGTTTATTGTACACGTGGGTGGCACAGCACACGTCTGACATTTCAAAACGTGGAAACACCCAAACGTGGCCTTCCAGGCAGGGAAGAGGTGGCAGCAATAGCATCACTGGAATTTTGCCAGGAGACATTTTTCCAGATTTAGTTTCACTGGAGCATTTTACCCCCCCTTTCTCTTTTCACTTCGCTTCACTGGGTTTATGCCACTCCCTGGTTAGACTTCTGAATTACATTACTTCAGAGGATTAGTATCGCTAAAATTTGAAATAACCAGAAGAACAATGCCTTACAAAGTCTGTGAAAATCTCATATGCTTATAATGACTACACACAGTGATAGACAGTACATGCTCAACCTTGAAATGTTACCTTTGCAAAGTGGTCATGCAAGTACTGTTGATCAAAGTAACAACAAAATAACTCCATAATAACGTAACCTTATAATTATTATTACAAAGACATTTTGTAACACTGTATAAAGCTATTTAATCAGGGGTAAATGGGGTCAAAAGGCTAAAGTTTGCAAGACTGTAAAGTACCTTCTTCAGTGATCGCAGGTCTAGCCTGAGTTTGCAACACCAGAGCCGCCAGAGTCCAGAACAGCAACAGCAGCAGCAGTGGTGGTGGCAAGCTCCCAGTCATCCTCATCCTGCCGTGGGCTTCACAGCTGGGGAACGCTCTGGATGGAGAGATCCATCTGGGCAGCAGGGGCATCAACTCTGGACCATGCGCGTGTTGGCGGACCTACACCAAACACACAGACAAGAGAGAGACATGAGGAAGTTGCATCTAAATTAGCTCGTCTGACGTATGATGCATGTAAACGGGTAAACTCGACATGCCATGTTGCTTTGTTTAGCGCCATAATGACAGTGTTATAGCGACGTCCCTCCTAAACCCATGACTGAGACGTGGTTGGCGTGTCTACGGGAGGACACTTTTGGGACATCCTAAATTAGCGGCAGACCCAGTGTGAAATTAGGTTCAGAAGAACAGCACCCAGAACTAACACTGAGCTGAGACTGACCAGTTTTAGAACAAATACGATTATCAGCTAACAGTGGCTGAACTTAATGACCACATGACATGTCAAGTCAAATGTACCAGGCTGGTGTCACTGCTAGATACAAACCTCTAAGTCTGTTACCCTCATAATCTTATGCCAGAGGACTCCAATTGAGTAGTCTTTATTGCCCAACACAAAGGCCGAATGCCGGTTGCACACAGCTAAAACACCAGGCGTTGCTATATGATTAGCTAACATGGACAGCATGTACTCTAGCCACTAGGATTCAAGGCTCGCCATTTCATTTGTTGACATTCACTGAGTGATAAGAGCAAAAACAGGACGCACGTTTGATTGAGTTGATAGCCCCACAAAGGCCTACCAAACAGCCATCAGGAAACAAAAAGATAAAATGCTTTGAACTGTGTGGGAGCAAGATTAATAAGGATTTTCATTAAACAATCATATTAATATTATTCATAGTAGCAGATGTTACATAAAGTAGGCCTATACTTGGAGAGACCAAATATCTTATGTAAGACCAACAGGAGAGTATTAGGAAAGGAGCGACATTGGACTTAAGCTTGTTTCTTGTTTCAATATGCGCAATTGTCATTAAAATAATTACACGTAAGTGCTTGACATCTAAAATACAACGGCTGTCTACAAAATGCACACAAAAATAATTCCTCAAACTGCTGAGAGAGAGAGAATATATAACAATGTAGGCTGTTAGACTTCCGCTGCAGAGATAGAAACTGTTGACCCAGTCAAACGACGCCCGCAAATGAAAGGCTTGAGAAAGGGAGTGGGGAAAACAGTCAGAAAATGCAGGATAATATAGGGATCACTTTCACAGCAGTCTAGAGTTTCCTACAGCCAAAAGGCATATCTGTTGCTTCACCATAATTAAAAGATATCCATCCTGAATATACACCGGCTCACTTTTTTGTTGTTGTTGCTCTTCTGATCTAAGGCCAGGGAGGATGAGAAAAGAGATTTACTCCTGAAGGTGTTCTGTTAAAAGGCAGAGCCACATGAATGAACCTTGCTCAAGGCTCAGTGAGTCCAGTGTGAGTAGATTCTAAGGAGGTACATCCATCAACCTCCTTGCATTGATTCTTCCATGACTTTGTGAAAGATTACAAGAAGCTATTAGTCATCGGCTTTGGTAGGGACGTTATGCATTCCGTTTGAGTCACACTGTTCACTAACTGAGTGGTCACAACTGTGTCAGGGGGATACTATGGGGGCGGGGGTGAGAAATCGGAAGAAGCGCCGTGTGGAATGGACTGGCCGAGGGCCCGGGTGAGTCACCTCTGACACATAGACCTGCTCGCTCAATCATGCACTGGCACCTGCCTGATGCAATTAACACCTGGCCTCTCAAAAGGCTCCGAGGAGAGAAGGAATGAACTCGATGTCTTGTCAGTCAGCCAGGACAACCCAGCCCAGTCCAGCTAGAGGCATCTATATGACACCTCGCTAGAGGAAGTGTCCCATTGCTTGTCCTGCCTATTAACAAACACAAACACCAGCACAGACTCCCCACAGATTCATCACCTCGCGGTTGGTTTGAGCCCCAAACATGACCTTTTGCCACCATTTGTCTCTCTGGCTGTCAAGATGTCCTCACCAAATTGTCACAGGGGGGTTCTGTTTGTCAAAGAACATCATCGTATCAATTCCAACATTACACAAATGTAATTAGATTGCATTAAATCGCACTGACTTGTTACCCATTCAAATAAATTGTCCCTGAGGCCATCCTTAAAAATCGCAAGATTCAAAGAAAAAATAAAATTACAATTTTGGTCATGCCCAAATGGACCCAGACATGGGTCTTCAACCCGTGCCTTCAGATTGTCTTATAGAGATAGACCACCTTTCTCAAACTCCCTGAGGCCCGGTCATGGCATTTTAGGGTCATAAGATACATGAAAAAGAAGGCACAAATCTTGACCTTTAATTTGCCAATACTC
This sequence comes from Alosa alosa, assembly GCF_017589495.1. Lineage (NCBI taxonomy): Eukaryota > Metazoa > Chordata > Actinopteri > Clupeiformes > Clupeidae > Alosa > Alosa alosa. Next base: position 5,433,911 of record NC_063193.1, on the reverse strand, counting down.
AATGAGGTACAGTGTACTAACAGTCTCACTCTGTTTCTAAGGAAGTTCCAAAAAAACGTCGTTCTATTAAAGTTTAAATAAATAAATAAATAGCCTTCCAACAGATTGAAGCGGGAGCTTTGATACCAACGTTATCGATTAGTTTCAGTTTCTCTACATACTGGGAAGAATGAATGCTCATAACCACTTAATTGTAGGGCTCCATGTTTAAAATACGTTTGTTTTCTTTTTTTCCGATCATTTCTTGATCAACTGCGCAGCAAATTATCACCAAGCTGTGTAATTTCCTCAGAACCAGCAGTCTCCATGTTGCGGACCCATATTTTGAGTGCTGAATAGACCCAATGACGGTCACCGTTAGACTAGGGGAGAAGGGATGAGAAAAGATCTGGCCACAGTTCTTCCATTGAAACAAGAACCAGTTTGTGTGAATGAAGCGGCGTAGGCCATAGTGTGACATCGCGAAAACCAATGGTGTAGAGATGGCACAGGTTTTAAGTGAGCCACGTTTGCATGTAGGCAATTTATATTCACAATACTTGGGCCTACTAAAATAAATATTTTTTATTGCATTTGTATTGGTTGTTTAGAGTAAAAAAAACAATGGGTCGGTATTAACACGGTCACTAAAAGGGGAAAAAATAAATATTTGGGTCGGTTCTAAATTGACAGGGTCGGGTCAAGGGTTCGACAAGCGAAAATATTTTTAAGGATGGCCTGAATCGCATTGAGGCCCATGGACCCAGACATGTATCAGATTGTCTTATAGAGATGCACATCCCTAATATGCTGATATGAAAACCACAAATCAGACCTTTAATGCCTCATGAGGTTGACTAACCACTACGCTATTCGTTGAGTCACGACCCTCATACTGGGAAGAAAAGTCAGAATCCCTAAAATACCTTTGCATTTACCATACACCAGCTGTGTCTCAGAAGCAACAGAGTTTGGCCTGACACGAATAGAAACTTCCACCAGTGCATTCCATTGAAACAAGAACCACCAACCACCCCCCCCCCCACCACACACACACACACACACACAAAGGAGGTGTGTGTGTGTGTGTGTGCATGTGTGTGTGTTGGGGGGGGGTGTCTTTACACTATTTCACTCTCCATCGAGGAGAGCCAGCCAGCAAAAGGGAAGGCTGCAGCAGCTGAGTCACCGTAAGGCCCGTGGGGATCCAGCCTGTCCGCAGCCCGGCCCCCGGCTCTGGGCCCCGTAAGCAGTGACGCACCCCAGTGCCTGGCTGGGCTCCAGCTCCAGCCCCGGTGCGGGTCATCTGCCAGACAGCCGGAGGTCTTCAAGAGCGCTCAGCAGCGCAGGCTTGGCCAGCCCCAACTGTGCTCCCCGGAGGACCTGGTGACCGCAATGCGCGAGGCAGGTCCGCCGCCAATAACACCCTCTTCGGTGCGCATCACTACAGCGCCCTCAACCCGCTATGAGGGACAACCTCCTTGGGGCTTTTGCAACTCGTACAAATGCATGTTTGTTACAAATGCATTAAAACTGAAAAAAAATCACTACAGTTGTGTAACCTTGATGTGTGGAAGAGGCTGGAGAAATTTGTTTTTGGTAAGAACTCGCAACTTACACAAATGCTTTCAATTAACTTTTTTGAGGCGAAAACTATGATTTTTTCCCCTCCATTCTGCCTACCCTATACTAACGTGGACCAACAATCTGTTAACGAAAGCTTCATATGGGGCATTTAAATGGCTCTCTATTCAGCCTTGCACTAAGCAGACAGGAAGTGCCAATTGAGAGAGCTCTTGGAGGCATGCGTTTCAGGTCTTTTCATTAGCGGTGTCTGCAGGGACCCAGCTTGACAATTAGCAGAATAAGCGCGGTGCTAAGCACGAGGGTAGCAGCGCTGTCACACACAGCTAAACAGTTGTCGACCAGAGACTTGGAGCTTGGGATCTTTTCACTAACTTTACCCCAGGGCCCCTCTGGGGTTCTCCTTCCTACGGGATCAGTTCCACATCACAACCCCGGCCAACACACACACACACACACACACACACACACACACACACACACACACACACACAACAAAACACCTGAGGTTCCACAACAAGTGCAAACTTGACTTCCTCCAAAAGCTACAGGGCACAAGTGTTTATTTATGAAAAAAAAAAAGAATCAAAAAGCGAAAAAAGGGGAAAAAAACAAGTTGAAACATTTCAGACTGGTTTCATTTTCTTCCTAATGATGTCCTTAAGCAACTGTAACTGAGTAGCAACTCACTAGAAAACCAGAATCCTGTGAATTTCTACTGGCTTTAAATATCAAGCCATCACAAACACTGAAAGCATCTCATACAAGACAAAACTCGAGACAACAGAATGCTGCCTAAAACTCTATTGATCATGTACCAATGAACAGTAGTGGAGATAGTGCCACTACTGAAAGGGAGATATCCATCTTTTTAAGAAAAGAAACAGGCTCCAGTTTCAGTCCAACAAGATAAACATTGACAGTTTATCTTGGCCAAATGCATCTGCTTCATGTTTACCTAACAACTGGCCTGCATTTTTGCTTTGAAGTATCTCACAGTGTCTGCATTACATATCAGATACCATGTCCAGGCATTTGCATGTCTCATATTAAAACAGTTAGTCTCCCTTAAGTGTCTCGGAAGAGCTGACATTATAGCACTGTGGCGCTCCCATTATCGTTCTCCAAACAACAGATTAGTCGTGCGGACAGGAGAATAAACACACAGCCAGGAACATTCCTCTTATGGTCACAACCTCCCTGACGCAAAGAAAGAAATCTTTTTCCTTTTGCTTCTTTTTCCATTTTTAACTTGAGTTTTCCATTCATTTCTTAATAGCTGAGTGGCCGTTTTGGTGTAGGGAAAAAGCAGAATCTCTCTCTTGACCTAATTCTAAAATGTGTGCTTTAATATGCTTCATGAAGTCTCTAGTCTTTTGGGGCAAAATAAAAACAATAATCAAAGTTTGTTGGCGAAAGAGGTCACGTATAAAATCAGAAGCTCAAATCAAAACTTGGGTGAATTTCCATTTGACTGCCCAAAATGCTGATTTCAAGTATTTACATGATGATGCATTATGATGCTATAAATATTGCCATGACAGTCGCCAACGATCGCCAGCCCTGCGTGTGTGATGTTTTTTCGCACCCCTCCCCCCACCCCATCCCAACCCCCCAACCCCCCTGATGTTCCGAGGAGAGTAAGCACCAGGGCCGGCCCCTTAATTACCATCCGCAGTCGACCATGCGTAGCATTCCTGAGCTGTGGGCATTTGTTTCAGAGACAGCAGGTCTGACCCCGGTGGTTCCTCCCCTCCTGGGGGCCTGTCTGCCCCGCGGGGAGCCCAGAGACTGCAGCTCCGCAGGGGTCCCTATTAGGAGAGGTGCGAGGTAGACTGGGCCTGCTCCTCTGCACCCCTCACACACACTTTCACCTTACTTCTGAAAGGGGCTCAGGCTCAAGGGCTGTGAGGGATTTTTAGGATTTAGAAAAAGGAAAAAGGTCCCACCCAAACTTGTCAGGTGTCAGACATTCTACTGGTAAAAGAAGGAGGGTGGTCTGCACACTGTGGCTCCAAACCCTACTTCTTTTATTTTCTCTTTAAAAGGGCTTTCTGGGATTTTTAGGATTACACACAACAGTGTTGTCTCTAAGAGCTCAAACCACTTTCTAGACACAAAACTCAGCTTTTTAAATACTTTGGTGCACTGCTATGACTGCTCTCTTCCAAGACAGCTCAAATGTGTGAGTGGGAACACAAAACAGAAGATAATACATCCATTTACTCATCATCAACAGAGAGCAAAGGTAACATGACTTTTGGAAGTATAGGCCTAATCCATCTGGCAGGTAAATAAAGAAGGATCTGGAGACCACTACAATCCAGAGGGCATTATGCAAGTATGGAGCGGTTTTAATGACATGCCTATTCTTTCAGCCATAATTTGTACTGTCACAAGCTTTATTTTAGCATTGAACTGTTGTTGCCATTTTCGTGTCTTGCAACTTCCTCCTTGCTTTTCAAGTTTCAGGAAAAGCCTTTTCGGAAAACTGTTATTAACACGACTTAAGCGACTTTCCTGTGGCAACTCTAACCCATAAATTAGAGGGCAGAACAAAATTCCACTCCACCATTCCTTGCTCTAAAATGAGAACCTCCTTCCGGAACTGTTCCCAATGGGAGCACAGATCTGCTCAAACAAACACTGCCCTCCTCCTCCCAATCATTTTCAGTCATCAGTAATTGATGCTTCCATCACACATTTTTCTACACCCTGGCATGTAAACGCCATGACTACAGACAGTGTGGGTGCTGCAAATCACCATTTCTCCACCTGATGCCAGTTCTATTGAGGGGAAGCCTTGGTAGTACTACCTTCCCAAACTATGTCCAAGTATGAACAAAATACCCTTGATATACATACACAGTGTATGTCAAGCCATACAATGTGCAACAAGGGATCTTAATGCACTGACCAGCATCGTGCAAAGAAAGAAGAGCATAACACCTTCACACACGAGATGTAAACAATGGCTACCAGCATATGCAGTTAGTACATACACTGTATTCATCCATCATTGTCATTCCAGTGCAATACACTGAACACTGCATAAGAGGGTCCACAAACACAAACTTGTGATTAAGACCTTCAAATATATTCCTCTCCAAACATCGATAGCTGTAACTGGTATGGCATATTTTAATCCAGTTGACAGATAAACACCTCAACTACTGGACTAAAATAAAATAACATCTGGCAAATCTGGCTGTAAGCAAAAATTAAATAAAAGCAACAACAAAAAAATACCTAAAAATGCATATGCATGCAAACAAAAAAGCACGTTTTACAGATTTATATCAAATTTAATGAGTATTGGGGGCATATTGTAAAAACCATCAAATCAAAAATAAAAAAGCAATTTGATATAAAGGAAAGCTCAAATGTGATGCCCCATTAGAGGAAACAATGATATGCTCCAGGACTCCAATGGCTGTCCAATTGCAAAATGACAAGCACAAAACACAATCATTTGCTGACACACAGAGAGTATTGCAGGTAGTCATCAGGGCAATTTTCCATTATTGCATTTCTGTTAATACAACTTTGGATACATTACCAGCACTGCCATCAAACAGCAAACAGTGAATGAGTGAGGCAAAGTGTGCACATTAGAGCCCTCAATTTGGAAGAAACATGAACAGTGGTAGCCTACAATCTGGTTGAAGTACAATGTGAAGAATTTCTTAAGACAAACGCCAGTAGATAGACCTTTAACATTAGCAGCCATTTCACGTCAAAACATAATTTCTGGCATAGGATGAATCTTGGCAATAGGCTAGGCATCCTTTTAAGACATAGGGGCATACGGGTGTGGACACTTAGACCTGATGACAAAATACATTTCCAAATGAAAAACCTCACATGACAAAGATTGTAGGCTTAATGTGTGAAATGAATTGCATAACCCGGCAATCTCACCCTCTGTTTTCGTATTTAACATGCAAATGACCGCGACCCCAGTTCAATTGTTCTCCTACAAGCACTGAAATGGTTGAACTGTGTCGGGAGGGGGCCATGGGGCCATGTGGACTAAGGAAAAGAATAATCGGAAAACATGAAGTGATGCTCTTCAATTCGTAAGATGAACAGTCAAATGTATCATTGGAAAAAGTTATTAAATAAAACAGTTTAGCCACTGGCCCTTGGCCAATTGGGCATCTCTGAATGCGCAGCTGAGTAGGGACATTGCATTTTACAAATGAATTTGCCTCTGTGAAATATTCCAATTAAAGCTAAATGTAACGAACTGCAAAACGCGAGAGTCGAAAAACGTCCGCGCAGCACACCGCCAAAAGTTGATGGAGACCACTTGAAATGCTCTAGGCAATGGTTATCTCAACCGGAATTCAACCTACTCAGGTTATCACACGTCTCCGGAGAGAACGGCTGTCCATCAATACAAACATGAATCCTAGCATCCGCTTGTTGGTAGACGCAATAGAGATGAAGGAATGGGCTATATACAGGCGGTAAGCACGGTCTCCTCCGTCCTCAAAGTCTCAAAGAAACACGTAGTCAAAGTTACAAATCTGTTCACTACGTGCAATCACACACACAAGGGAAAACAGTCGCGAAACGAGCACCACCAAGCATGCATGGGCTCTGAAAGTTAGTTTGATCAAAACGATCTGTATAACCAAAACGCGTGTATTTAAATATTTCACACAAGTGCATATCTGTAACTCAATGGTAAACATCAAAGTAGGCTATTACCTTGAGAGAGAAATACAGAAGTTCCTCCTAATTCCCTTTTTTTTTGTTCTGGAGAAGGTTTATCCGATAGCAGCAACTTTAGTGACCAGTCCTTCGGTTCGGTTCATAAATCCATTTAAAACGTATGTTCCATTTAGTAGTTCTCAGGGTTAAAACTATAGGAAAAGGCTGAAAAACGATTGGAAATGTTGATACCACAACAAAGATTAGATTTTAATTTAAGTCGCCTTTAGTCTTCACTATCACGGGGCGAGTTGTAGCGCGTACCATCGACCTCCCCAAAAGTGGAGAAGAAACAAATGAGATTCCGGGCTCAAGGAAACCTCCTACTACCATCGCTCAGAGACTACTTACATCACCGAATTTAAAACCTGGCTCCCCCTGCCATTCGAAACACCTCAGTGCCCAACAGCACCATTTGCATTATGGGATTGTAGTCTGCGAGGGAGTGTGATATAAAATCGCCTGATGAAGACATTGATATGAGATTTAGTAAACAGTTTTGCAAAGTTAAATAAATTATGTTTACCAGATGTCTTGTTCATTATCTGCAATTCTAATTATTTATAGTAGAGACAAACCCATACATTTAGTTAACATTTCAGTTAATAAAACATTGTATTTTAAGAGCTTTCATAATAATAGATACTTGTTGTTAATCATCAAGAATTTTCACTTATAGTATACTCATCTGTTTAGAGGGAACTTTTTTATCACCACAACAGAATAGTTTTACATTTGTAAAGGCTTGTAACTATTACACAAAAATACTAACCTCATCATAGAAATGTTAAGGATGCAGTTCTTCAGTGTAGATACCTTTCATTAGGACAGGTAGAACACGCTGCAGACTTAGATGATCAATTACACTTGGTTTTCTGTGCTGTTCGCCCCAATGGTCAAGGAAAAACACACCAGCTCTGATCCTTTGTGCAGTGAGCCTTACAAATCAGATCCTTCTGGATTATTTCCTTGACTTGACACAAGTAGATGCTATCAGTGATTCATTTTCGACCATCTCATTTCCTCCGTGTTGTGTTTAAAGAGGTGTAATTAGCTGTCTTACACCCCCAGTGGACATCATCTGGTCTGTGAAGCAGTGTGACTCTTCACTGAACCCTGCCTAAGCCAATCATGTGCACTGAGAACAGCATGGAGGCTCAGGGACAGCATACTCTCTCCTCTGCTGACACCCCTGAGAAACACAATTAGGTTGTTTGGGAAATATACTGTGGAAGAGTCACAGGTGAGCAAGTTTAGTTTGTATCGGTCAGAATATGAATAATAAAAAATACAGGCAATTTTACCTTATTGGAATATATGAAAGTTTGAAATTGAATCCGGCACCCTGTTTGATGTCAATATTAATTTGTAGTGTCACATTTTAAAAACTGCTCCCAGAAAGTACAAAATACCTCTCTTTCCCCTCCTTTCTCCTTACACTGGGCTCCAGCCTGAATTCTGTTCAAATGCTGAGGACATAAAGATCTTCCACTGGAACAGGAAATGGTTCCTGAGCCTTATTACTGGGAAAGGCAAAAAGAAAGAATAAATCTAGCTAATTGTCCATTATCCTGACTCTTATTTTTTGGAGGGCAAACAGGCCACTCTGAAAGGGTCCCATTGACCTACTAAAGAGGGCTTATCACCAAATATTGCAATGAATAGAGGTGGCAATGAGGTGTGAACCAAGCCTACAAAGACTAATGAGAGACATGTCGGGGGAGGGGGAGGTGGGGTGAGGGAGGGAGGGAGAGGAAGGAAAGAAAGAATGAACAAACGAGCGAACGAACAGACAAACAAATGAGTAGGCCTACTCTGCAAGAAAGTGTCGGGTTGAAAATCTTTTATAGTAAAAGTAAATAAAACACAATATAACATGAACTTAACTGCTGTCAAGGCACTTTGGTGAAACATACCGGTACATATATGTTAAAGGACAGACAGGGAACGCTTCCCTGGGTCAAAAGGGTTTTTTGCAATAAAACTACAGGCTGCTATTCAAAAATGGGCCTCTAAATCAGTGGTCCCCAAACTACGGCCCGCGGGCCGGATACTGCCGCCACCTCATTTTAGGTAGCCCCCCAAAACATGTCCGTGGTATATAGGATCCGGCCCGCACGGGAGTACGACATCGTCAAACTATAACCTCCGATTTCCCCCATTCATTCTCTATGGCGGGTCTTAACAGTACACATGTAATACTCTTTTTGTCCACTGGTGGTTGTTTTGGCGCTGTTTCGCGTTTGCCATCGAAAACAGAATGAAATGTATAGTAGGCCTACCTGCAAACAATGTAAGAGGCCTCTGCTGGCTGCATCAGTGCTCAAAGTATTCTAAAAATGTATCAATTAATTGTTAATAACTAACTAACTTCTATTCAAGTCATAATTCTGGAACTTTCTGGTATAATTATTTATATTTTGCACTATCACCATGACCACTATCACCATTGCACTACCACCATGACACTCATTCACACAGAGCACCTTAGAGCACCTTACCATACCTTACTATGCACAGAGAATCACAGGCTCAGTCCCTGCCTCAGTCATTGCAAGCGCCTCTGATTTATTAATCACCACTATGTGGATACTGTTTTTCGAATTTATTTAGATTAAGTGTTAGTATAATTTGTAATTTTGTTATTTGTATTTTAGTATATTTTTATATATTGTATTAAGTGTTAGTATAATTTGTATTTTAGTATATTTAGCATATCCTTTATCTTCTACTGTCCTTACTGCTTAGTTGTGTTTTTATATTATATACTTTAATTACTCTTCTGCTGTTAAAGAATGTGTTTGTGTTGTATGTATGCTGCTGAGACCTTGAATTTCCCCTGGGGATCAATAAAGTATCTATCTATCTATCTATCTATCTATCTATTTTTATTCACTCGTTCAAATGTTCATACAGAGTTCACAAAGTTCTCATCAGGTGAGTGAAAGTTAGAATGGTGGTCATTTCAGATGTTTCTGCCACCACTTCATAAAACTCATAGTTTGAGAACTTTAAATTATTTGTAGGATATTGCTTGTTCACAACTTGAGCTGTGTATGCAAAGTTCAGAGTTCAAAATATACTTTTGGGACTCCCTGCTTATAGTTTTGAGAATGCTATTATTAGTATTATTTCATTTGAGCTACATTTTACACTGATATGGCATGATGGCAATATAAACATATAAATATAAAATCTAGCCTATAGATTAAATGTAATGGAATATTCAACTAAGGTAGACTGCCTTTGTTCACAGCGCTAAGCTATTTATGGTTACTGATATACTCCGAGTCTCTGGCCCTCTCTTATAGCCAGGGATAGTGAGCTGGCCCTCGGAAGAAAAAGTTTGGGGACCACTGCTCTAAATCATCATAGAAATATAAAAACATTGAGGCACTCCTGTACAAAAATGAAAAGCCTTACTGATCAGTGGCTACATGCATTATGTATTTAAAGAAATTGTATATGTCATATTAAGGTAATGTTGTGAAAAAAGGTCATTTTAAAATGAATTTTCTTAGATTGGATGAAGATGGTTAGAAACAGAAGAAATACAAAATAGAATGATATACGTTGATGATGACATGATCAACGCCAACAATCCATCTGGCTACCATACCCACATCAACGTAGACTGGTTCAACTCTTCAATCAAAAGCATAATTTATGTCTGTAGAGACCATATGAAGTTTGACTTTGATGCTAAATGAAGTCCCATTGATCCTTGATTCCCAAACGCATGCCTCACTTTTCTTGGGCCAGGAATTAATCAGCCCAGGCATTTTGTGGACTGCCTTTGCTGATGTTGTGGGGGGGGGGGGGGGGGATGACAGGAATTTTTGGGACGACCCTCGATTTTCTCTCTGTGTGAAGTCTGCATTTGTAGGAACCGTTGCACATGGAGGGCCCACAAGGAGTGGGACCACTGGATACCATGCATGTGCACAGTTTTTAGACACCTGTGACAGGGGATCAACTGACCATGGTTATTAGGAGGAAAAAGTCATCTGAAATGTCATCTGTGGTGGTTGTCATTCAGATGTTTTGAAGGGGTTATCTTTTCCTTTGATATACATGATTGTATGTGTGTGTGTGACCATTGATCATGTTGGGGTTTTGTACCTAATCAGAAATTAATTCAGATGTGAAGCTAAAGATCTGTAATCACAAATAGAGACACGGTCAATGATGGAAAAAGTAAAAGCATTAGGTTGCACTCTTGTTAGAATCTCTCTTTATAATTTAGAGTAATTTATTTTCCATAATTAAAACAGTTGAAACAAATGATTTTGTTTTTTCGTTTCACTAAATGCATGTATAATGTATAACCAAAGTAAAATGTTCAACAAAAATAAAACCAATCTCCCATCTGTACCGATGCCACTCACATCCACTGAGTGTTTACTAGGATATACAGGGCTGCAGCATTCCCTCACAATGCACACAAATGATCATGAGGTCCGCATTCACTAAAAGCAGCTCATGTGTGGCTGCTCGAGATGTGAGGGTTTCATGTGAGGACGGAGCACATGAGCGACAGGGATCAACTCAAACCATGTGCACTGACGCTTAAAAGCTAATGCGGCCCGCCAGTCATTTCCTTGACATGGACCTGGCCAGTTTCAAACAGTTTCCCACTTCCGTTCGAGTCATAAGGTAATCATATGGTGGGAAAGAAAATGCATTTGGCAACAAATGAATTGGATATCCTGTAGACCTTTATCTTTATGATCTTTATGTTAGTCCCCTTTGTGAGTAAAACCTTAAGGCTAAATTGAATTAAACTTCATTTGTTATAATTCCATTACAATAATTTGAATGGAGGTACAGTGAAGAGTTATCTCAGCAAAAAGGTCATTGTATTGGACATTATGGCAATGGTCATGAATTCAGCCAGAGCAGAATAGTCCCTGAAGCTCTAGAACACTTTTAAATAGATTTAGATAGAGGGATTGTGGAAGTTCAAGTGCATTGCACAGATTACAAGACAATACCCTCCAGCCTGTCTGTATGGTCTGTGCAATATCTGTTCTTTCAGAAGTGCCATGCTGAACAGAACTATTGGTATAGAGAGCTGGTTCCAGCCCTGTAAAGCTTAAGAGGAGGTACTAATGAGGGATTGCCTGGGAATGGAGGCCTGACATGACGTTCTCAGAGTTTGTGGCTGCACCATTTGCATCTGTTTGGGTGTGGTTTCTGAACAAAGTAGCAGCCAAGATCCCAGATATGGTGTACACGCGCAAACACATAAACAAACAATAAACTATTGGGAGAAAGATAGATAGAAAGATAGACAGATAGATAGATAGATAGATAGATAGATAGGCATTTATGGTAAATTTTTTATGTTTTACCTAGACAGTCCCACCAACGATGGTCAGGGAAAGTGTTTCTGTTTCAAATCTTTTTTTAAAAGTGAAAGCATGTTTCAGTTGATTTTGTTTTGTATCACAATAGACTGTGGCAGACCCAGCAAACACAGACGAGGCTCTGAGACGACAGCACTCCCGGGGTCCCTTCTTTTCATGGTAAAGAAATATGCCGGATACTGTTAAAGTTCGGACCGCCGTGCCTCAGAAACAAAAGGAGAAGAAAACCACACATCAGCATGGATGCAGAGTGTCATTTCAAAAGGACCTGCCAAAGAACAATGCTCCCCCACACACATGATTTGTTTGCTGGACTATTTCCATACCAGCCTGCCCACATCTAGGACAGAAGAGCATGGACTAACTGCCTTTCTCTTCCCCGTCTGCTGACAAAACCAGCTTAATGGTGTATGTCCAAATATTCTTTCACAGGCAGGGACAAAAGAGACAGAGAGAAAGAGAGAGAGAAAGAGAGACAGAGAGAAAGAGAGAGCCCTGCTCTTTTCTCGTCCTGTCAGTCCATCTCAGCACAAGCCCCCATTCATCCATCAGCAGTACCCCCATCCTTCCCCGGCCGAGCAAATCACATCAGGCTTGAGGAGGGGAGCGCTTCCGGAACTCTCTGGGCTCTTTTTGTTGAGGGCCTCCTTCACCCGCAGATTGAGGGTGGCCTTTTTTTTGTCCGATAGCCTTTGACCCGAGGGGTCAAGGGTTTTCTTGTTTAAGCCCAAAGCAGACCAAACATGTGAATTGGCCAGCATGTTGCTGGGTCTGTGTTTGTATTGCATTGTGCCTGTAACCACACATAACACAGTACACTCTTTACGAAAGATTAGGTCACAATGTCTACCTTGCTGCTGATTTTATTACTTTATTACAGAATTTAAAATATCATTCTATTTTTTTTTTCTTTGGTGACACCAGCAACCGCCTGTTTCTGGTTTTCCTGTGATATGCTACATTTGAAGTGGAACTACAAAAAATATCAAACATTACATCATCATATCAAACATCAAGGGATATGTTGTCATTCATCAACCACTCTACAATGATGGAAATTGAACAGATAGGTACTTCTATATCAAATATCATGAGTAGAAAACTGCCTCAAGATAAAGAAATAAAGAAGAAGAACATATACAGGAACAACTCATTTGAATTCTCATACAACACACAATCTCTTGAAACGTGAGGCTCTTGAAAAGCTATAGGAACAGATCATCCTTCATCTATTTGTATCAGTGTGTTCCCACTGATTAAAGATACACAGTCAGATTTGATTTATAGTGAATGACTGCTCATTATTTGTCATCTGAATAGTATGAGATTCTGGGCAGTTTGTCTACCTGCCATAGCATGTGTCAAGAGATGCTTTTGTGAAGATTGCATTATCATAATCAATAAGAACAGGTTTATTTTTTTCCCTACAGAAACCAATGAGAGGCACACAGACATACACAGAGATAGACAGCCATCCTCACAAACACATACACCACACCACACCCCACACACACATGCACGCGCCAAATTATAGGCATGGAAACATTCATCATGTTATTTCTTGATCTTATTTTGACATTGTAAACAATAGGCAGACACTCTGAGGGGTTTAATTACATACAGTATTACACTCTATTATGTCTTGGATTTTTGCTGATGTACAACACCCATGTTTCAAAACCAGTGAGAAATTTCAAGTCTACTACTAGCATTCAGCAAAGCACATACGTTCCACACCTGTGGAATAGCAGGCTGACAGCCATTAAGTCAGAACAAAAGTCTTTACATGTTTCTCATATGCATTTGATACATATTTGGCCTGTTTTACATTAGAGCAATCCTCGACTATCAGCAGGCTCTTTCAATATCATGATTTACTCTTGTCAAACAATCCTCTTGCACACCTAAGTACCTAATATTCAGAGTTCTCATTCTAGATTAAACCCTAAATACCTGATTACATTATTGATAATACCACCATCTGTAGGCCTACATTTTTCATGTAGTCATAATCACGTGCGAAATGAACTGTAATATCATATATCCAAAGCGGGAAATTGACAGCATGGAACTGAATAATTTTTAAATGACCCAACAGCCATATCTGCCTGGTGTACTGGTGTTGGGACTGCTCTATAGATGCAGGCATTGGCTAAGATCATTGTTTTCCATCACACAGACACACTCACATTCCAGGCATGTAGACACAGGCTGAGAGCAGGCAGAGACCTAGCACTGAGTGTCAGTATGTGTGTTTTACTGGCACCCTCATAAAACATTACCAGGCAACACAAGGAGCAGGGTGGGGGAGAGAGAGAGAAAGAGAGAGAGAGAAAGAGAAAGAGAGAAATGGGAGCGTGTGTCTCAGCATAGCAGACAGTTTTATACTCAATGCGGTTTACAAGGTTGTTTGTTTTTAAGGGTGAGAACAAATTTTATCTGTTAAAAATGCCACGTCATATATTTATGTACTGAATGAGAGTCGGTTTGTTAAAATGGAAGGTAACTACTCAATACACATCAACTAAGGAGTGTACATTTGAAGAATTTCAGTGTACATATGAAGTCACATTTTGTACTTAATCCAAAACATACTGTATAATCACAAATATACGGCCAAGGATATTATTTACATTTGTAAGATATAACGTCAGTGTAAAAGTTTTTTTTTTCAGAAAAAAAGAGCTGACCACAGAAAAAGGAGTTCCACTGAGCAAAATGAAGGACCAAACTAGACAAATGCGTTTCCTCCACATCCTTGGCTTTGGCTGAGATGTGTTGTGAAACTGAATTAAACAATGGAACTGTCGGTAAATCATTCAACGCCTACAGGCTACAAATTGTCTCTGTTTATATTCTAGAACCCAGGCCTAACCACTTGAGCCAGACGGAGCGAAGACATTTCAACAGGGAGAGGGGAAAAATCGGAGAAAATTTCATCTTTTTCAAGCCATCGCTAATGGGTTCATGTCATCGTAAGTCAGCCGTTCGTGTTCTAACAGCACCGATAAGCACCTAAACCGGAGAAGAGTGGTGGCCTTTTAAACCTCGGCTGGCTTGCTGCCCACTGTTTCCAATTGACCAGGCTAGTGAAGCCGCGGTCGGCTTGTGGCCCACCCGCACTTCAATCATGAGACAACAGGGCAACTAGAGATTGATGTGATTACCTGGGGATCCCCACCCCCTCTCTCTGGACGAGTATCTCTGCGGAGCAGATTATAGGAGCTAGATTTCAATGCATCTAGCAGTATCCACAGCACAGAAACGTATGCAGCCATACACACACACACACACACACACACACACACAAACACACACACATAAACACAGACACACCCACACACACACCGACACACACACACACACACACACACACACTAACTCAAATACAGACAAGAAACACACACACACACACACACACACACACATCCATTAGGTAATACAGGAAAGATGTCCATGCCAGGATCTGAGGGTTCGATATTGTTTGAAACGGGTGCCCATTTCCCTGATTAATTCAAGTTCAAACAGGCCCAACGCCGCCACTGGCACTGCAGGAAATGGCTCCTAACAGAAACAGGAGGGTCTGCCAAAGCAGGATGGTGACAGTAAGCAGACGAATACCAATCTCTCACAGGCTTCACACAGACACACACACACACACACGCCGGGCACGAATGCATGTACACACACACAGCAGCCGCACCCAGTCATACATTGCACACAACCACACACACACACAGACACAGACACACACACACACACACACACAGACACATCCATCCATCCACACACACACACACACACACACACAGACACACACACACACACACACATAGTTAATTAAAACAATGTGGTCCAAAATTTAAAATGTGTAACTTGACAAGTGATTTTTGTTATAAACCAAGTTCTTTGATCACACATTGCTGTTTATACATGTTAATTCCTGCGGGTCTAAAACTGTAACAAACATGGAATGGAATCCACCTTGAATAAATGTGCACACAGTCCATCCTCTATACAGTGATGTTTACCCGTGAGCCTTTTTTTTTCAAATAGGAACCCTGAGGCATAGTGGAGCCCTGTGTTTAAAACCCATGTTCTATTTCAGAGGGAAATAACATCAGGTTCTGGCTTTACTGTGGTTCATTACCGAGGAAGTGGGATTGTGGATCCAAGGGAACTTTCATGGCTTTTCCAAATAAATCTCACTAAATTGAGTGCTGTCCAAATCCCTTGCCTTGTAGCCTCACTCATGATAGTTTTGACAAAGACTAAGAAGCATAGAATGAAAGGCAAGAATATAGAAAGCGAGAAAGAGAAAGAGAGAGAGAGAGAGAGAAAGAGAACAAAACACTGCCAAGGTGCTCTTTTTCACATGTAAATACATACACACAGTAGATGGCTAAGCTGTAAGCAGCAAGCTTATTATAGAAAGGATATGTGGCTTACAGAGTGTTAAATTCAGCTGCCAAAAATGTGAAATATGAGGATGACAGAAGAAACAATGGCCAGGAAAGTGGCTAACCAGTGTGGCTGCTTAAGAGTGTTGTGACTTCTTTGGACCAGAGCTTCCTTTTTTTCATGTTTATTGGTTTTCCGCAGTAGCCTTTGCCATGGGACAACTTTCTCACTTTGGAAAACTGAGTCAGGTTTGGGAGTCATGCGAGGGTGATAAGAAATGGAGCACTCCCAGCAGAGTGACCTATCGATCCAACAACACTGCTTTTACAACAACACATGCATGAGTAAAACAGGCCAGATATTGAATACACATCAAAGGAAGAATGGTTATTATGCTCAGAGGGCCACAGGGGGAAAATACATCAGCAATTCAACAAACATATATTCATCAGTCACAGCTTCACTTCACATCCAACTAGGCAAATTAGCACCAATTCAAATGGATATTAATCAAGAGGAGTCCAAGAGCTTGCTTACCACATCAAAGCGACAACCTTTCTCTTACTAAAAGCCTGACACATGACAGCATATATAAAAGCAACAGCCTGAGAAAAACCCCTGTGAGCGTTTCTCTCATTTTCAGCCAATAGCACATGGTGTTTTCATTAGCTCGCTAGCAAGCTCTCTCTCTCTCTCAGTCTTTCTCTCTGGCAACAGCTTGCTCCGCAAAAAGAAAGAGGGGGGAAAAAAGCCTTCTCAAAGCGATTGTTTGAATCTCCCCCAGAACGGAGTGCTGTCACACATCAGGCAAGTGGCTGTGATGTGCTCTGATATTACTGTGTGCCATCTGAAATGCATCAGCCATAGTCCTGCAATGGATTAGGCCTCATTTTCCATGGCACACAAGTATAACATGTGCAGAAAAGGCATGTGTGTGTGTGTGTGTGTGTGTGTGTGTGTGTGTGTGTGTGTGTGTGTGTGTGTGTGTGTGTGTGTGTAAACACCATTTGAGACCAGATTGGTGAGGGCATAGTCCTGGGATGATCAAGGTCAAATCTCCTTGGTGGAGGGTGGCTTTGGAAGTGCTCAGTAAAGGCCTGCTGAGGTGGATGAAAATGTGGCCTGTGTTTTAACAATGCAACTCCTTTTAGGCAACTCATTTTGGCATCATCTTTAAATTCATTTTGATAGTATATAGTCGTGTGAAGGACATAATGTATGTGTGTGCGTGTGTGTCCGTATCAGTGAGAGGATAGTACAGTACCAGGATGAGTAAGGTCAAATCTCCCTAGTGGAGGGTGGTCTTGTGGGTCGTATCATGTCATGTCACTGGGGGTATAGGTGAAAATGAGGGTAATCTTTGAAGAACAGGTGACAGTTTCGATAACACAAGTGGATGGTAAGGAATGCAAGACTATACAGTGTCATGGTTCCTTTTCCTCTCTTGCCTTCATTTTATCTGAACACTTACACATACTCAGCCTCATCTGGTTTGGGGAATATAATAAATTCAGCAAAGCTCTTGAAAGCATTGAAACATTAAGGCATGCGAGCACATGCACACACGCACGCACGCACACATACTAGCATAGGCTTTCTCCCCTCCTGGTGTCGTGTGGCGTCAGCTGCAATGAGCTCCAGATGCAGGCTGGCTCAGCTCCATTCTCTGGCCTGGATGTGGTTCGAGGATCGGCCTGGAAACACCGCCCACCGCCCCACGCCAATGAAATCTCCCCATGCTCCAAAGTGCAGTTCCTCTTGCAAACACACACACACACGTGCCATTTCACCTGCAAACAACCTAAAGACGCAACTGTCACACACAATCTCACATACACACTCACAGGAAGTTACATCAGCTATAAGAAGAAGGAGAAGAAAGAGAAGAAATAAAAGTTTCAAAGTAATAACAATCCCCAGAAAGGGCAGTGCATGCTTGCATGTCTCCTCGGTGTGAGCTAGGACAAACACTCATAAGGCCTTTTCACACAGAGATCCCGCTAAATTTGCGGGAAGAGGGGACGTCTTTTTGCCGTCTTTTTGTGTCTGAAAGAAAATTTGCCGGCCTGCTGATCTGTTCACATGATGCGGCATTTTGAGGAGCCAGGAGGCAGGATCAGCTATAGTGAATTAAATTGTGACGTGCAACAGGAGGCGTGTAGAGTGATAGTCGTAGCAGGCCTTATGTGCGTGGGCCTTTAGATACAGCAGGTGTGTGATTTCAAAAACCATGGCGGGAGAACCGACTGCACTTTGGTCAGCTTGCATTTGCTTTGCTGATGCTGTTAGAATGTTAAATTCTTGCAATAGATGTCTTCAGACAATAAAACGTAATTTGGAAGAGAAATTGAAGATAAGAGTTGCCCCTTGCGTTGGCCGTACAATGTAGCCTACTGTGCGTACAATTTATTCATGAAATAATTCAATATTACAACAATTAAAATAGCTTGTGTACTGTCTTAATTGAAACATGCTTCGCGCACAAATGATAGCCTAGGGCAAAGAGAATGGACATCTCAACATAAGGATACATTAGAGGATGATGATTAGTGTAAACTTTGTCACATGACGAAATAAGCAGTTCTTTAAAAGCGCAACGTTCCATTCAGTCATAAATCATTCAAGCATAGGCCAGGCCTAGTGCTCGTCATGAAAAGAAAACAGCAGCTTAATATTTTCCAGGTGTTTAACAGTAGGCCTAAGTGCACTGTTAGCAGTTATGCCGAAGGCAGTGAGATTATTAGGCATTGCATCCTGTCACTCAACATCGCAGTTCGGGTTGATAAGATTCAGTTAATGCGAGTATGGATCGTCTCAAAGTTTGGGACAACCAAACAGCAGTGTAGGCAAAGCAAATCCTAATTGTTAGGTTACCATAGCTGTCTTTTCTCTAGGCCTGGGCCTATCGGAAATCGCGACATAAGCACATTGGTTTCTGTTTTATTTTCTTTCTTGTTCGCGTGTTGGGTAGTGAAGCGATAATGCATTTAAAGCAGTAGGCTACATCATGTGAGCCAGAGCCGATATGGCCAGAACTGCTGCTCTGTAATGGTATTTCTGTCCCACCCAAATTTGCTGAACTACTTGCGAAGTAGCCTATTCATCACAGACATCACATGTATCACACGAAAGAGCTTTTTCTCAGCCTTTAAACGATGTTAGTGGTTAGTTGTTGTGGTAAACGGTTCGCGAGAAAAGTAACTTTAATTTAATCATATTTTTTGCGCCAGTCTCCCTACCCATTCATCTTGGTGGAATACTTCGCGAACTTTCCCTCAACACATGACAAACCATATATCAGAATAAACAGCAGACCTTACCGAACATAAAGGTGTAGCCTAAAGCATTCCCCTGCACAGTTAGCCATTCCAGAGTAATCCGGTTTTAAATTTGCAGCAATGTCTTTATGCATATCTCCAACTTTGCGGTTCCTAATGTGTTTAAATTGTTCAATAAGTCTACATGATTTTATAACAGGCCAAATACAAAATAAATGTTACAAATATCGCCTAGATATCTGTAAGCATTACAATCAGAGGATATACATATAGGGCAGACAGACGCTCATGAGTTCATGCAATTGTTTTATTGCTGGATTTTAGGATAGCCTATTATGGATTGCATTCCAAGCTACAGTCAACTCTAGCAGGCATTGAATGACTGGAGACTTTGTGAATTTATAGATTGACATAATGTGCTGTCTCTGCTATTGCTGCTTTTGATCAGTTAGATTTATTTGCAATATCCTGTGGTGGGCTGGACATAGCATTGAAATGCCCGCCCAGATTCCCCTTTCCGCCTTGACCCATTCACACTGGTGGCGGAACGAAAAAACTCAGCAAAATGTCTAGGGGGCTTGGTAGTAAATTTGGCGAGACACTTTGTCCCGCCGTTCCGCCTCGGTCTATGTGAAAGGGACAGTCGTTCCGCGATTCTGGTACATAAAATCGCGGCAATTTTGCCAGTGTGAAAGGGCCTATAGTCGAAGCTAATACAACAGGATGGACGCACTGGGTGAGGGACCCGTAGTATGTCTCTCTAGTGCACGTGTATGGGAGCAGCACACACACACACACAGGCACAATCAGCATAATACACAGGGATAGGGTTAAAAAAAGGGTGATGTCAGCTGGATCACTGCCAGGCCAAAAAAAAAAAAACCATACACAGCACATGCAGTGCTGCTGAACCATCCTCACCTTCCAGCTGTCACACCATCATGGTGTGCCAACATTATCCTTGCTCTGGGCTCACCCTTCACAACCCAACATGGCACACTAGCTCTGTGTCTGCTGTGAGGGCAACCATAACACCAGCCTTTAGCCTTCATGTTTGTGATGAAGTGACTAGTATTTAGCAGAAGCTTTTATCCAAACACGGACTCATAATGGTGGGTTCTGGGTAAGCAAACCCAAAGTTCCAACCAATCCCCATGGCCAGTGCTCTGCTCTGTTTGTTTTCTGTAGCCAATAATAAGTGACGTTTTTGTGAAATTACAGGGGAGAAGTCTACAGCTTTGGGAGAGTCAGGGGAGCTTTGTCAACAGCAAAACTTTAATTTTGGCCTGAAATACGTCTCTGTGCTACCGCTCTATTACCGAAGCAGAAAAAAGAGAGAAGTGACTTGTGTGCAAAGCAACAGGAAAATGGTTGTTGAGTAAAGAAAGACAAGGCCGAGTGAAGGCAGAGGCTGACAGAGAATGGATGGAGGTA
Organism: Alosa alosa; assembly: GCF_017589495.1. Taxonomy (NCBI): domain Eukaryota; kingdom Metazoa; phylum Chordata; class Actinopteri; order Clupeiformes; family Clupeidae; genus Alosa; species Alosa alosa. Next base: position 5,413,147 of record NC_063193.1, on the reverse strand, counting down.
GAAGTCTCCCTGTGGTGCACGGAATTAGCAGCTTAATAAGGACCAGAGCGCTGGTGTGCTGTAGAGAATTGTGGTCAGTAAAGCTGCTGAGCTTACAGGAAGAGGGCCTGCTGGTGCCCCACTGGGATCAGGGCACAATGTGTCCACAGCGGATGGGTTTGTGCGTGTGTGTGTGTGTTGTATAGTTTACAGAATGCACAGGGTTGATTCTGAATGGAGCAGGGGCACTAGACGTTGACACAAACTATAATACCAACTACTCAAGTGCAGTTTCCCTGCCCTGTACCCCACCCCCATCTCCTTCTCCCATAAAAAAGAACAGCACAACCTAAGCAAATGGCATTTATTTTTCCCACTGACAAAATATCCAAAAAACAAGTTAACAGATCCAACTGAAAAATATGCAATGGGTGGCAAGTGGGAAAAGCACAGGGCCAATCTGGATTTCCCAGCAAGCCAATCCCAGGCACAGAGACACAAGCTCTGCTGCCTGGGATTGATCCGCCTCACATCATAACTGTGACAGGCCATGGATGATGCAGCCCTGTCTGGCAAGCAACTGACAGCATCTCATAAACCTCCCAACAACCAGCGCATAATTGATTAGTGCTTGCGTTTCGCCAGGCCCTGCATTCCTCATGGCTCTGTGGCAGCACAGAGAAAGGAGATATGAAATAACATTTGTTCGTCATTTACTTAGACAAATGTGCAGTGGTGCACACACCGATGTGACGTCAAAAGGCTTTCACCCACTTCAGCGCTGGTTTGCTTAGCATTAGGATGAGCAGTTTTTTCCCCTCCATATTACACCATTGGTCTGAGAGATCTCTGCATTCGTGCCTGGTTGAAAACGAGCACATTCAGTGTGGGTGACACAATCACCCCTCTCTCTCTCTCTCTTGCACTGGCAACAAGGATTTATTATGGCTAATCAACACTGGGAGTGAAGAACGTCTCGGGTTCACTGCTCTTGACAGCTGAGGACACACATGATGTATGTGCGTGCTGCATCTCCACGACGCCAAGGTGATGCAAACTGAGTTATTGAGCGCATGTGTTGAGGTTGCCAGTTTGAAACCGCCTCCAGGAGAACTCTCCCAACTGAGGTGCTTTTGCCGGTTTTCATCATGGCCCAAGCTGTGCACATTGTGCTGCAAATAGTCAAGACAGCAGATTCACTGTAAACAGGGCAGTGTTTCCCAGTCAAGGTTACATATATCTTCCACTTTTTATACAGCTCATGGCGTAAAGGTCTGTTTGGCCTGATTTACGTCAGTCAAAGCAATGAAAATGAGTAAGAACTGAATGACTGGCTACAGGGTTTAGATGTAATGTTTACTGTATGCATTCCATACATCTTCTTTGTTCTCCCTCAGACTGTCCACACCAGTGGTTGATGTTAATATATGGAAGGTAAGTGCATCAAAAGGTTATTGAAATTGAAACCGTTTCATAACTTGACCTTTCAATAACCTTACATTCCAGCTACTAACCTATATATTAGATGAGACATCAGCTGTGACCCCCAACAAGAGTTCGACCACGCTTTGCAATGGCATTCGAATCAAAGGAGGGGGAAAGGCAGTCCCTGTCAAAACTGGCCTGTGTCCACTTCCAAGACACGCCATTGGACTGCCAAATGTTTCCAGCACTTTCTGAGGCAGACAGGACCTCAGTAAAGAAGACATACAGACTCAAGGTTGGAAGTGGACAGGGAGAACAGCGACTGGTCAGGTAGGCCTACAGTCGCCGGAGCAGCTGTGCAGAAGTTAGCATGAAAATAACAGCACCGGCAACTAACTCTCCCCACAGCCCATCTCGAGAGACACAGCTGTGATAGATACAATTACAGTTCCACTGGAGAGTGTTACTGGAGCTCGCTCAAAAATGTTGTAAACCAAGAATGAACAACCATTCCAGCTTGCAAACTCCTCATTACTTGCCGAGGAACCCCAGTGAGCCAGATTCACTTCTGTTGCTCACCAAATCTTAATTTCTTGAGATTAACAGCTACAAAACAACATATCCATGTAAAATGATAGCCCCCTGCTATGTTTCTGCACTGAAAAGAAATACAGAAAAGTTTCCAATGGATTTTATGTATATGTACACAATATGTAGCAAGGCACAGTATGAGCATAAATGTTATCATTTTTTTCCCCCCAAAAGATTCCAAAAATGTAGAAATGCAACTGTGCCCAAACTCTTCATAACTAATTTATGCCATACAGATTTTCATCACTGCACACCAGATTTACAGCTAGCACTTCAAAACAAAACATTATGGCCCTTGCACCAGATCACACATAAACTTCCGAACATGTTGTGTTGAACAGGGCTTGAGAACATCTCTTTCACAGAGTGGTGTTCTGGCGCTGCACATTACAGTGGCATGTCCTGATAGTCGAGGCTTTGCTTCAATGGTTATTCAGTCTGCACACCCAGGTCTCCACAGCACAGAGATTCCTGGAGATGTTCTCTTCTCAAAGAGCACATGCACCAGCTGTCCTTGCAATAGCTGAGGGAAGAGCGCCCTCTGTAGGATCATGGAGAAAACACATTGAATAAATAAGTAATGTAATGGCCAATACTTTATGTAGATGCTACAGTTTGGCTCAAATTAAACCTTGTTTGAACTACAACTAAACAAAGGCCATCCTTGCAGTTTTTTATATGACTTCCTTGCAATTTTTTATATTACAAAGACACCCCCCGCCCCCATGAGAAAAAGAATGTCATCTCCTACAAATACAAATGTTTCCCAAGCTTGTCTTGACTGGAGCGATGTGAGAACCAGAGCTCTTTTTTGTACTCCAAGTCTGTTCCTCAGTAACATTTGATGACCGTACCATTACGGGGGATGATCTGCCTTTGGCATGTCCACAGTACAGGATGTACTACTGCTCGAGTCCAAGGGAGGCCCATCATCTTCTGTGCTATGAAGGAGCTGTTGCAGAGGGCTGTTTACAGGCGCAAGATGCTGAGGCGCACGTGACTTCTTGTCCCTCTGTGTCCGCAGGGCTGGATAATGCCTCAGCAGCAGCTCACAGACCTCCACATGGCCTTGTTCAGCAGCCTACAGAGAGTGAGAGTGAGAGTGAGAGCGAGAGAGAGAGAGAGAGAGAGAGAGAGAGACACACACACAACCACACACACACACAGAGTGAGAGATAGACACACACTCTCTCACACACACACACAAAAACACTAAAGTTTTAAGATATAGATAGATAGATAGATAGATAGATAGATACTTTGTTGATCCCCAAGAGGAAATTATTGATCCCCAAGGGAAAATTAATACAAGCAGCACGCATTTGTGCTGAACGCCAGTATGCCAGGCAGCAGTGCCACCTTGCCTTGTGCAGAGGAGTGGCTCCGTCGTCGTCACTCCTCTGTGGGTCTGCGTGGAACTTCAGCAGGAGCCTCACCACGGGCAGGTGCCCACAGTAGGCGGCCCGGTGGAGCGGCGTGGCACCGCCACGGGTCTGGGGGCTGGCGCACGCCCCGTGACCCAGGAGCAGCTCGCAAACAGACTCATGGCCTCCGCGGCTTGCGTAGTGCTGAGATAACAAGAAAAGCCCGAAAACATTTCAATTTTAATGTTTTACAGTAAAGCTGACCTTTCAGTGAATTTGACAAAAAAAGAATGCATCACAAGGTCTGAGTAAGATATAGGAATATGGTTGGCTAAACACTTGCCAAGGAAGTGTAGCCTGCATTATCCTTTGTATTAGGATCGGTCCCCTTCTTAATGAATGACTCCACACGGCCCAAATCTCCATCTAAAGCAGCAGACCAAATTCCTGTGGGGATTTGTTTTTGGTTACACAAATTACACCGAGTGTGACATGCAGCAGCAGACTAGGAATCAGCTAAGCTTAGATGCCAATTGTCACCCACCTCTTTCAAAGTCCATCTCTTCTAAAGTTTGGTGTGTGCTGGGCACTGCCCGTTGATGGGAGCAGCATGAACACTCCCCTCCGCCTTGGGAAGCCATTCTGCAATCGAGAGTTAACAGAAAGCCGAGTGAAAAAGCAGACACGTAAACACTAATCGATCAGTTTAGATCTTAGCCTAGAGTATATACTAGAGTATATATCTAATAATTCTGGAACAAGAATGATTCAGCTGATGCCTGAGATTAGCAGTAGGCTACCACAAAACAATAACGTAAGACTATTAAGTCGACTAATGTAGGCCTAATGTAACCTCCTTGTCGTTAGGCTACTACAGTATCATTTACAATCAGACTATTTCGCTACAAGTTGTTGTTGTTGTTTGAGTAGGCTAACGTTAGCTTTGGCCAATAGCCTAATACTGACCTGACTTAGGACCCTAAACAACATCCAAGATACGACTCTGTATCTGAAGGTGAGTGTGAGTGGCTCTAAGTTTAAGGCTACAGTGTTTCACATCTATTTGGTTTCACATAAGTGAAAAAACCCGTGGTATACACATAGACAGTACACACGTGTGAATCTTACCCGACATAAACATCTCCGTGAATAGAGTGACAACAGCTTACGGATGAGGATAGATGCAACCGGATATGTTTGTCAAAATAAAAGTTCATTATAAAAAATAAAAAAATAAAATAAAAGGTGTGTGTGTTGTGGAGAGTCTAGTGAAATCTTGAAGCCCATAACTCAGATATTCGTCTCATCATGAAATAAAACTTGATATAGACCGTAAGTATGTAGCCTACACATGCAAATAGGCAAAACATTTAAAACAAATCGATTGACATCATTTGATAGCCTACATTACCGCCACCTTTTGCAAAAGAGTGTTATTCTTGATGGCTCTATAAAAAAATGTTTTCAAAACTGAATTAGCCTACCCAATACAATTCCTTTGAAATAGTGTGTGTGTAGTGTGGATGATCGCTTCCATGTTGTCCCTGTCAATGGTGCCATGGTCGTGGACCCCTCAACAGACAGAAGCAAGATGCAATATAGCCTACAGTTGAAAGTGCAATATCAGTAGGCCTATAGACTGAGGTTTAAGATTAAAAATAAATATAGTGCAAGGCAGTTCAGTGCAATGATCATGTATTAATAATACCATTGTAACATAAGGTTGAAGTACACATGAGGTAGATGAGCAGAACAGTGTTGATTGACTTGTTCAGTGTGAGGGTGGGGGCTGTTACTGAGTGTTCAACAGAGTAGGCCTAACTGCTTAGGGGAAGAAGCTCTCTTTGTGTTGGCTGGTTTTGGCAAACAGTGCCCTGTAGCCTATCGTCTGCCAGAAGGAAGGAGGTTGAACAGTTTGTGACCAGGATGTGAGGGGTCTGTAGAGATTTTAGCTGCCCTTTTCCTGACCCTGTCCCGTTTGGTGGCAGACCCAAATCAGACAGTGATGGAGGTGCAGATGACAGGCTGAATGATGGCTGAGTAGAAAGTGATCAGCAGCTCCATGTGAGGCCATACATTACAGCCATGAATGAGCTCATATTTTTTTCACGATATAGGCTAAAAAGAGGAGAAACCCAAGGATTATGCATCTGCTGCCACGTAAGCCAAACACACATGGAACCATTGGAACCATTTTACAAAGTAAGCTGAGAACAGCAAGTGACCATGTTAGAAGTTTCATTATGGATCTCTAAAACGAACTGTGACTTCACCACTAGAAATTGTTCCTTCTCCAGTGTCACACAAGAGAATCATACTAGCCCTGCAGCCCATAACCTTAGTCCTGACGGGGCATGATGGTGTCCGCACTGTCAAACTCACATTGTGGCCATCTTGATGAACTTCACACACAGACAGAGATCCGTAGCCAAACCAGTACGCCACCACATAGAAGCGGCGTATGAAGCGCTCCAAATGTGCAGTTGGGCTGTTGGGGAATTTTTTACTCCCCAACACATAATAGAGTAGCTCCGTCTAGTTGGATGGACATGGTAGAAAGGGAAAAACAAGAGAAAGTAGTTGGTAGATGGTGTAAAGAGCCAACATTCTAAGTAATGGTTAAAGGGATATTCCACCATTTGGGGAATTACACTCATTTTCCACCTCCCCTTGAGTTAAACAATTGATTTTTACCTTTCTCCAGTTCATCCAGCCGTTCTCTGAGTCTGGCGATACCAGTTTTAGCTCCAGCCTAGCATAGATCATTGAATCTGATTAGACCATTAGCTTATCGCCTGCTAGCATCATGTTTAAAAGTGACTAAGATTTCTGGGAATTTTCCTATTTAAATCTGGTCTCCTCTCAAGTTAGAAAGTGTAATAAGACCAATGGAAAATGAAACGTGGTGATTTTCTAGGCTGATTTGACATGGAACTCTCATTCCAGCGTAATAATCTAGGAACACCATGGGCACAGCAGCACAATGATATCATGCAGCACCTGAAAATAGTACCTGTAGGCTAACTTCCAGCAACAAGGTTGAGCTGCAGCAGATGAATTGGTTAGTGACTGGATTATTACGCCTGATTGCGAAAACTATACAGTTTTGGCAATTTCTTCACTGTTTTCTCGGTTTTTGCTTCTTTTTTGCTGGCTCTGTCATAACAAACGTCTGAGAGACTCAATCGCTACCTTGTTCTAGCCGGTGCCTGGCGTGTACACCGTGTTCCAAATTATTATGCAAATTGTATTTAAGTGTCATAAACATTTATTTAGTTGTTTTTCAATTTTTTATTTACCTTTATTTAACCAGGCAGATCATTAGAACAAGTTCTTATTTACAGTGATGGCCTGACAAGAAGCACAATTAAACTCATGGATGGTATTGTTTCTCAGGGCTCTTTGGATCATTGAAATCAATCTCAGACACCTATAATTAGTTTGCCAGGTGAGCCCAATCAAAGGAAAACTACTTAAGAAACTATGTTCCACATTATTAAGCATGCCACAGGTTTCAAGCAATATGAGAAAGAACTAGAAATGCAATTCCAAGGAATTACCAGTGCATGAAAATGCTTAAGTTGTGATGTAAAATATCATGTATAGTTAAAACAGATATTTTTGTTAAAAATGTTAACTAGTATGCTAACTATGCTAACATGCTAACTAGCTACAGTGGGTAGGAGTCATAGTTGATGACAAGTAACAGTTACAATGGCTGAACAGTTGAAAAGTTCAGTAGTTTAAAGGGTTAAATTGTTTTACAGTGAAATATTGTAGTGAGGACTTTTATTTTGAAACAGTTTTTTGGCAGAGGAAGCAGTTGAACAGGATGTGTAGTCTTAATAAGGCCAGTTTGTATGCTTAAAGCCTGAGACTGGCAGTTGATCCAGGTGGCCTGAACACCTGCCATAGGATTCTAATTGCTTAATGGCCGTATTATGATGTCACAATCAGCAATGTTAAGTCTATGGGGATTTTTAAAAAGTTTTTCTTTAATAGTTTAAAAAGTATAAAAGTTTCAAAGTTGAAAAGACATAGCAGCTTGGTCCGTTTGAATACCTACGTTACAAAGTTTGAACGAAGTTTCTATGTTAAACTGTTCAAGAGAAATTGCGTACGGAAAAAGTGGTAAGCGGAATAATAATAATAAGTTGTTGTTGTTGTTGCCTTGGAAGAACAGTACAGTGCATTTTCATGCACTGTAAAAAGGATCTCTCTGCTGCTGAAAAGTGTAAAATTGTGCACTACCTTGGACAAGGTATGAAAACATTGGATATTTCCCAAAAACGTATGCGTGATCATCGTACTGTAAAGAAATTTGTCGCTTCTTCAGAGCACAGGCGGGTTCGTGCAGACAAAGGCATAATAAAGAAGGTTTCTGCCAGACAAATTCATAGGATTAAGAGAGCAGCTCTATGCCATTGCAAAGCAGCAAAAAGGTATTTGAAGCTGCTGGTGCCTCTGGAGTCTCGCGAACCTCAAGATGTAGGATCCTCAAGAAGTTTGCAAGTGTGCATAAACCTACTATTCGGCCACCCTTAAACAATGCTCACAAGCAGAAGTGGGCTCAGGAATACATGAAGACTAATTTTCAAACAGTTTTGTTTACGGATGAGTGCCATGCAACCCTAGATGGTCCAGATGGATGGAGTAATGGATGGTTGGTGAATGGCCACCATGTCCCAACAAGGCTGAGACGTTAGCAAGGAAGTGGTGGAGACATGTTTTGTGCCGGAATCATGAGGAGAGAGCTGGTAGGCCCCTTTAGGGTCCCTGATGGTGTGAAAATGACCTCGGCAAAGTATGTAGAGTTTCTGACTGACCACTTTCTTCCGTGGCACAAAAAGAAGAACTGTGCCTTCCATAGCAAAATCACCTTTATGCATGCCAATGCACCATCTCATGCTCATGCAAAGAATACCTCTGGGTCATTGGCTGCTATGGGCATAAAAGGAGAGAAACTCATGGTGTGGTCCCCATCTTCCCCTGACCTCAACCCTATTGAGAACCTTTGGAGCATCATCAAGCAAAAGATCTATGAGGGTGGGAGGCAGTTCACATCCAAGCAGCAGCTCTGGGAGGCTATTCTGACATTTTGGCAGCTCTGGGAGGCTATTCTGCAAAGACATTAAAGCAGAAACTCTCCAAGAACTCACAAGTTCAATGGCTGCAAGAATTGTGAAGGTGATGTCAATGAAGGGGTCCTATGTTAACATGTAACTTAGCCTGTTAAGATGTTTTTGATTGAAATAACTTTTGATTTAATTTATATCACCTCCTAATGCTGCAAATTCAACAAATGACCATTTTTAGTTCTTTACAACCTATAAAATGTCTTGAAACTCTACTTTATTTTTGAAAAGAAATACTGTTATCATTGGGAGGTTTGTTCAATAAAATGTGAATTATACTCTAACGGTTGATGACTTGAAAATTATACTGACTGTCATTTGCATCAACTATTTATGGGCGGCCCGCCGGCCCAAAGTTGCAAGGGTGGTTTATCCGCTCACAGGCGCTAGGGGGAAGCGAGACGGCCACCATTCAACCCGGAAAAAGTCATATAACCATTCCAATGACTCTGAAGCTGTTAAGTTAAAGGTAAATTAACCTAAAAAAACCTGCATATTAAGCTAAAAAACCTGCGTAGTTCGCCTTTAAGTTCATTAGATCAGTTTTTTGTCATACTTTTAGTTTATTTTACTTTAGATTCATTGCCCCTATGTACCATTCCATGACCAATTTAAATGGTATCAAGAAAAAAGGATGAATGTACAAAATCGTATGCATAAATGTTCAGAAGTGATTTCATGAAATACAATTTGCTAGCCTACAATTTTGGGCAAATTGTTAATGATTATTAAGGACAAAGAAAATTTGGGAAAAAAGAAAAGAAAACTTTAATTTAATTTTAACTTTAAACTTTAATTTTTTCATGAGACACACCAGCACAGCTCTCACGGCACACAGTTTGGGATTACACACAAACAAACATCATTACCTCCAAGAAGTGGGCCACTGTAGGGTTGTCCAGCAGGAGAAGGCCATACAGTGCCACCCACTGGACAACCAGCGTCACTACTCTCTTTGACCTGCACCAGCCCAGTGTCCACTGATTGCTCTGAATGGAGACTGAAACGATCATTAAGGAAGTGTGACCTCTGACTTAACCAAACCTACCTTTGCTTTCCTTTCAGAAACACAGAAAACCTAAACCATATAGGGAAGTTCTATAGTGTAGTTTATGTCTAAAATCTTTTACTATAAACAATGGTCAGTCAGCGGCAGTTGTTTTGGATTTGGATATTACTTCGGCAGGACGGAGCACAGCTATTCCGATGTCATGAATACATAATATGTGAGCAAGAAACTGCACACAAATGGATCTGCAGAAAAAGACAGCAAAACAACTGTCATAATCACTCTATAAACACTAACTATTTTTTTATTTTTATCACATAAATATCAGAGCAACTTCAGCCATCTACAATGTAACTGGTATATTTCTGAGTTTCACACCAGCTGCCTTCACACATCAAGTGACTCACCCATCTGGTCATCTGGAGTGTCCAGGTTCATTGAGAAGAGCGGGAACTGGGGGATTTGGTCAGGTGTCCCCAACTTCACCAAGAGCCTGATAAAGACATCAGGTTTCATGCTAGGCACAGACGGAGAGAGGACCATAGAACACATGGCTTGTAATAAAGTGATCAGGCAATTTCAGTTAATTTAACAGCTATGTCATTCATCAGTTTAGTAGTTAGTCCCCTCACACCAGAGCTTTTGTTTGATTACTATTGTTCATATTTCTCATTGCTAAGTTAGCACAGCCAGAGTACTCACTTATTGCTGCAGGATGCATGTTCTGGTGCTCCTGGAGCAAACACCTGTTTGGAGCTCCTCTTCAGGATGAGTGCTGGTTCGCCCTTCTCCTTAACATGCACAATGTTTGCATTCACATCCTTCAATACACCCAGTTTGTGAGGACATGCACAAATATTTACAACTCAACCAAAACAAATGTGCATGTGCAAACACCAAACCACCATACACATGTCCTGTATAATTCTAGCATGTAGTAATGCAGGGCCACTCCCGTTAGGACTCTTACTTTGAGGATGCTCATAAAATCTCTATTTCCTACTCGAAGGAAGACCACTTGAAGCCTTCTCTTAATGGAGACTAGCAGGTCCTGTTCCAGGGTAGTCATCTCACATCTGTGGAGGAAGAACATACAGCATGGTGCACTCCTTACTTCAAGTATCTCACACTCTGTTGTTTTAGTCTTAACAAACAAACTTAAAAAACAAACAGCCATTTTTTCAATCATAGGCCTGTTGTTATATTCAAACAGATGCATATACATGTAATCAGTGGACCTCCCTGTTGGTGGGGAATTGATTTAGGCCTACCTTACGGTTGGAGATGATATTAGGAGAGTCCTTCCAGATGACATAATTGGAGGTCCCATTGACACCCTGACTGATCACTGAAACACAATGAAACCATAGGTCATGCCCTTGTTTTACTGTGTCTACATCCAACGTATCTCTCCTGCTTTGTGGCTTGTATATAACAATCAATAACAATTGATTAGTGTGGCATTCATTCACACTTATAGACTGTGCCCATCCTGACTTCAGACTGAAGGATCATAACAGCAGCCAGTTCCTTACGGAACTAAGATCAACAGGACATATGCTAACAGTTCAACAGGCCTTTAGACTACACACTCTCAATGGCGTTTCTATTTAGTTCTGTCTGTCTGACCTTTTGCCGTCCAGCTTTTGCCGTCTGATCTCCATCAGACAGGCCACTCCTCCTGCTTTCTCTCCTGTTCCAGTGCTCTTTTCTCCTCCACACCATCTATATCCACACTGTCCCCTCTATATGTCTTATCATTAGCAAGGTCTTGGGTTGCCTGGACAGGTTGCTGGACCCTGCCTTGTTCTCTCCAACTCAATTTTGAGTCGGGCCAGTTCATACAGGTGCCATGTCTCCCGTCGTAACCTTGCACTCTCTAGAACAGGGGTCTCAAACACCCGGCCCGCGGGCCAAATCCGGCCCGCGTCCTGCCCAATTCCGGCCCGCGACGTATGACAAAATAATAATGTAATCCGGCCCTTGAGGCTATTAATTGCGACAAACAACGATACTGATTAAAATAGACGATAGATCCAGGTACGGTGACAAATCTCATTTGTAGGCCTACTCTGCTCCACTATGTGCAAGACATCCAGAGCTTGATTCAAACCCAAAATCGCTGGGCAAAGTTTTCAGGAAATACTTGTATTACACCCGAGAAACACAAAGACGTGCATTTGTAATGACGCGGAAGCGATGCAGGCCATAGTGTTGCAGAAATTAAGCAGAAATAGGCCTACACCAAATGTTGAAAAACGTTCACGTGTGATGAAGTCTTAGGTAAGCTATGTTATTCACCTTAAACCTGCTTAAATATGTTCATCCAGTATTTACTGAAAGGTGCATAATTTGAGGTGCTTGCCATCCAGTGACAAATTAGATGGGTAAATTTACCCCCTTCATAAACTTTTGTTTTACTAAAGATTTTTACATTTACAGTAGGACTTTATCTCTGACCACTTTCAAGCCATGGCCTTTTGAAATTTTGATATAAAAATCCAATGGTGTTGCTTTCTTAACCCTGATGCCTAGTTTGCCAGGTTTAAAAAAGTTATGAGAGGAAATATTTTTATTTGGTGTGAAACACACACACATACCTGTTTTTATGTTTTTCATTTATTTTATAATTTGTATTAATATTTATTTTATCATTATTTTATTTATAAGCTAAGGTTGCTAGCACAGGTGTCTAAAACTAGATAAAAACACTTGCACTTTCTGTTTGCAGTTTTGTGTGGTATTTGAAAAAAAGAACATTGCATTTTCAGAAATAGCCGGCCCTCCAATCAGATGACGTTGGCAGAATTGGCCCCCAGCTCATTTGAGTTTGAGACCCCTGCTCTAGAAGGTCTGTATACACATGGTCCTCTGCCTCAGTTTCTGCCCTAAGGCAGCATACAAAACACAGACCTCTCTTCAAAAATGACATTTCCCTCACACTGTTAGAAGAGACTGAGCACAAACTACAAGCTGAGACGGTTGATATAGGAAACCTCTGGATAATTTAAAAAACAAAAACAAGACTGTTCCTCTTGTCTGCTCATATCAGAGAGGGTTGAAGCGGATGTTTGCTCACATGTTACTTTACTATGATGGCTGGCTGCTGTTCCAATAAGTAGCACAAAAGTTCCCAGAAACACTCACCTTTGGGTCCCCAGAGCTAAGAGCCTGACATCTTAGAATGATTCCCCATCTTCTAATGAGAATCCATTGTGTCTGTCCGCCTTCCATTTATTATACGAGATGTCAAGGATACAACCCACCCTGCACACAAACTGTTCAGCCTCCTGCCCTCTGGAAAGTGGTACAGGAGCCTCCGCTCCCGCACCACCAGACTGGCAAGTAGCTTCATCCACCAAGCAATCAGGATGCTGAACACTCTACCCACTCTCCCATCACTGACAGCCCCCCCCCACCCACCAGCTAGCCAGGAACCTAGGAAACTAGGATCCTGTCTACCCTCATGGAGAATCATGGTTTGTAAATGTTAATGGTTATTGTTGTTATGAAGATTTGTTATAATCACCACCGCTACGATCATATAGCCTAGTTTTTTTTTCTTCTGGATTTTTTTCTTTCTTTTTTTTCTTCATTAATTTTGTGTAACGATTCCCGGAAAACTGAAATACCAGGATGCACGAAATTTGCTGGGCATATAGTCCCACAAGGATGACACAGAACCATTGATTTTTGTTTTGATCTGTTGCCCACCCACCGCACCGGATCGGCGGTCACACAGTTTTCTGTGAATATCTCGAGAACCGTAGGGCCTAGGATGACCAACATTTTTGTGTGTGTTGGTCTCAAGGGGTCATTTCAACCCATTCCATAACCACTCATTTGTATAATGCCACCTAGTTTAAAATGAAAAAGCAAAAATTAGGTGTAAAAATCAGTTATAATCGCAGGTATCTTTGGCTGACATGTTCAAAACTGCACAACATTTGAAGTGTAAGATCATTATGACACCCTCTGAATGCATGGCAAGTTTTGTGGAATTCCATGGGGGGGGGGCATACAATATATGTATTTATGTGTACATTATGTGTACACTAATCATCTTTTTGCGGAGAGAATGTGCAGGACTGAGCGGAGGTTATATTTTGTATATGATGGCACTGAAGTCTTAAGTTAGTGAATTGGCGAACAGTGTTAGTTGGTAACCAAATAGCCTACACATTGCGCTACACGCTGCGTAGGCTGCGTGCATTCTCTCTCCTGCTGATTTGCGTTCAGTAGCCAAGTGCGAAATATTGCAAAAGTTGAAAAAATAAATGTGTTTATTGTAGCCTACAGAAAACAAATAGCCTATCATACTGTCAGTTAATTGCCTACAGTGCAGTGAAGAGTTTGGAGAGTAAAGTTATAGGGCAACTTGAAGTTTTATGAAAATAATTTACGAACCAGAACATAAAGACCGTGAAGCTTCTATTTTTTGCAGCTGTTAAAACACCCGCTGGATAGTTTAAATACCCACCAACATTCGTTTTTGCAGTACAGATTATTTCTAAAAGTTATTTGTCTACTACTGGCTGATTGATCAAACGAGTGCTTTCTCGTTCGTCCTCCGCAAACTACAGGTGTTTCGGTAGAGAGCCATTGAATAAGCGATGCCAAGCAATTTCTGTAACACTTTTTGTGACATTCAGCAAATATCTCCTCATTTAATGTAAGTTCCTTCGGACAATAGGCCTACGTTCTACTCTACGTGCAGTTGTCCTCCATCTCAGTTGCTTCAGTTTTCTAATTTTGAGGGTTCTAAAACATTATTATGCTTCACTGAATCCTTCTCGTTTTCTTTCATTTGTCTAGCTAACTTTTCCATTGAACCTAGCCATTTATGATGGACTACACACTCGACATTCTGGCCAAATTAAGTTATCACGCAGCCACTGTGTCAGCAGCATCAGTGCTGACGGTGACGGTGCGTTTCTGATGTCAGATTATTATGTAGGCTAGCCTACTAGACTGTTCTCACGTTGCAGCGCTTTACTTATATGAAGTAGCATTAATCAATATGAGGGGCAGAGGGGGATACATGTTGTCCCCCCCGACGATAAAAATAATTTAGCAGAGGTAGGGATAGGAAAACCAGAGGGGGGGAAATCCTCACCATTCCCCCTACAAATCGCACCCTGTATATATTTGTCTGTGTGTACACTTATATAAGTATATATACTCTTTTGATCCCGTGAGGGAAATTTGATCTCTGCATTTATCCCAATCCGTGAATTAGTGAAACACACTCAGCACACAGTGAGGTGAAGCACACACTAATCCCGGCGCAGTGAGCTGCCTGCAACAGTGGCGCTCGGGGAGCAGTGAGGGGTTAGGTGCCTTGCTCAAGGGCACTTCAGCCGTTTCCATTGGTCGGGGCTCGAACCGGCAACCCTCCGTTTACAGGTCCGGAGTGCAAACCAGTGGGCCACGGCTGCCCACTTTGGGTTCATCTGCTATTGATGCAAATTGATGACGTATTGACCCTTAAAATATAAAAAAAATTTTTTTTACTTAAATGAATTGCTCTTCAGAGATTGGCATCTTGCAAAATGTTCTTGGTGTCTGTTACTCTTTGTTTGTGCAATTTAACAGTGCTAATTAATGCAAGTTGTGTAATTAACTGACAACTTCAAAAATACATCCTCCTCTTACTGCTTATCCTAAACCCTACTGTTAAATTTAAAAAGTGCAATGGGCATTCGAAAAGATAAAAAAAAAATATTCTGGATTTAGAATAAGATTTTAGTCAAATTTGGGACATCTTCTTAAAATGTTTGCATGTGGCGAAATGCTACTTCTCCCTGTTTAGATTGGATTCTAGGCTCCAGTTGTCCAGAGTCCATGGATCTAAGATGTCTGCTAGGTTTATATTCTCTAAACATATTAGATACCTTCATAGACAGTCAAACATGCAGAATGTGGGCTGACGGTTTTTATAAGTGATTTACATACGTACGTAATTTATTACAAGGGCCAGTCTCCCGAAGCAAAAAAATAAATGTTTAGTTTTAAGGCCAGTTATTTAATAGATCCAGGATACTATGCATCCTGCTAAAGTTCCCTTGGCCTTTGGAGTTAAAATAGCCACACATCATCACATACCCTTCGCCATACCGATTGGCCTGGTGTGTATTTCAGTTAGCCTATTAGCTAGTTTGATTGGTAGAATTTAGCCTATTAGCTGGTTTTCATTGAGCTCAATGAGCATTAAACCAGACACGCCTTTAAAAAAAACATAGGGGTATGAATAGCCTACTTATGCACCCTGTATTGTAATGAAGAACATTTATTTATTTACGACACATTATTCATTCACAAAGAAAATTGGTGTCCTTAAAGATTGGATTTTTTCTCATGTTTTAATTAAGGCATTATAAGATCCATGTCCAAAATTTGATTTTTTTTTTTATTCCTCTTTTTAGTCAACTTTAGCATGGGGCTGGATACTTTTTATAGGCACTGTAGATCAGTCAATGCATCTACATATTGCACCTGCCAGTGCCTATCAATGACCCTGCTTTATATCCACATGTATGAAAACGTCTGCAAGACCAGTGTGAAAGTTTGGCATAGGGCTCAGAGGAAGAAAAGGAACCATGCAAGAAGTGGGGTAAGTTTATTTATATTGTACTTTTCATACACATAGCAATTCAATGTGCTTTACACGAATAAAAGTGAAAATAACTGGTAAAGACAAAAAAGGATAAAAAGTAAGTAGATAACATGTTAAGATAGAAGTATCTATCTATCTATCAGATAGATAGATAGACACTTTATTGATCCCTAGGGGAAATTCAAGGTCACAGTAGCATACAGACAACATACACACACACATTCACTAACAGCAGAAAAAATAATTAAAAGTATATAATATACAAAACACAACTAAGCAATAAGGACTGCAGAAGATAAAGAATATACTAAATATACTAAAATACAAATTATACTAAATAAAACTTAATCTAAATCAATTCTAAAAAACAGTATCCACATAGTGGGTGATTAATCAATCAGGTGCGCTTGCAATGACTGAAGCAGGGACTGGGCCTGTGGTCCTCTGTGCATAAGGTAAGGTAAGCCGCTCTTTGTGAATGAGTGTCATGGTGATGGTGCAAATGAGTAAGTCAAACAGGAAGAGCAAGAATAAAGTCTATATATCTATATATAAATAACTATATTAAGAAAGTCTATATATCTATATATAAATAACTATATTAAGAAAGTCTATATATCTCTATATAAATAACTATATTAAGAAGGTCTATATATCTATATATAAATAACTATATTAAGAAGGTCTATATATCTATATATAAATAACTATATTAAGAAAGTCTATATATCTATATATAAATAACTATATTAGGAAAGTCTATATATCTATATATAAATAACTATATTAAGAAGGTATATATCTATATATATAAATAACTATATTAAGAAAGTCTATATATCTCTATATAAATAACTATATTAAGAAGGTATATATCTATATATATAAATAACTATATTAAGAAGGTCTATATATCTATATATATAAATAACTATATTAAGAAAGTCTATATATCTCTATATAAATAACTATATTAAGAAGGTATATATCTCTATATAAATAACTATATTAAGAAAGGTATATATCTATATATATATAACTATATTAAGAAAGTCTATATATCTATATATAAATATATATATAACTATATTAAGAAAGTCTATATATCTATATATAAATAACTATATTAATAAAGGTATATATCTATATATAAATAACTATATTAAGAAGGTATATATCTATATATATAACTATATTAAGAAAGGGATAAGTGTGGTCACAGTTCTGTAACTCCAGTATTTTCTTCACCGATTTCTTTCTTTTGCTGTCGCATTTTTCTCTACTGAGCTCCCCCTACAGCTTTGTGGTGCATATTTCACAACCATGTCTTTGGTATTTTCACTGCCTCTGCCATGATGAACATCTAAACTATGAAGCCATCTTATAGCTTATAGCATGGCTAACCGGTGCTTGAGGGGGGCATGTGTATGTCCAGAGAATTGTAAGCAGTTCGTGTTTCTTCCTCGTTCTCGCTTCTCACAGGACTTCCTGATTCAGACACTGCCGGCACGCTAGTGCAGATAGATCTGGAAGGCTGGTTTTCTGTTAGAAGGGTAGAGGGAGCAGGGGAAGATGCCATTCTCGCCACAACAGGCCATTTGACCATCACAATGATTTCTAAACTGTGTTATTAAGTTGAAAATGTTGCATAGTTTCCATTTAAGTTCAAAGACTGTAATTAAGAGCTCAAAAAGTGCCTAGTGAAGTGCTAGAAAAATTGTGTGTAAGTTTAGAAAGTTCAATAGGCATTTGAGAAGGGATCTGTTTTTAACCAGCATTAAGCTACACTTGGGGCACTTTTGACAATTGTGAAATGTGTTGCATGCAACCTAATAGCCAGAGGTGGGCACAAATACATCAAAAACTATTTTGTTACAAATTACAAATACTGGCTCATGAAATGTAATAAAATAAAATACAAAATACTGATGTTAAAATTTATTTAATTAAAATACAAGTAATTAGTAATTTGGAAATACAAAAATACCCACACAATAATCATGGTATACTAACAAGGAATATTATTGAAAATGTATCCCCAAGAGACAAGAAATACTATTTTTGATTGGGTGGCAGGGGGCTATTAATTCTGTACATTGGGGCACCTATGAAGTAGATCTGGTAAACAAATATAATCACCATCCCATATTAATGTAAACAATGATTGAACTGACAAGCAGGCTTCGCAACAATGGAATCAACTGTAACAAAGCAAACTTCCCACCATCATTTTCCGTAACCAATGAAAGTAGTACAACAAATTGAACAGGTCGGCCTCTTTTTAAACTGAACTACATTTCCCTTGTTGTGCTATAAATGCATGCCTACTGGCAACATGGGGGATAAACAGAATAACAACCTATAAGGTGTCCCAATATACGGAATTAATTAACTTGGGAGAGAATTCCACTCCGGGAGGTCTTTGTCTCCGTCTCCTCCGTTATTTCTGCATATTATCAGGACACCACAGCGGATGTTACTCCTTACATAAATCCTCTTGTCAAATCCAAGTTTTAATACTGTCCTGTAGTGAGAATGAACATCAGCTATTAGGTAATCAAGGTCATGGGGTCGAAGGCCGTGGTCCTAATATTCTCCCTCAGTATCTTATCTGTATCGTTTTCACATTTTAGTCTTGTAGCACTTAACACACCTGACAATTCAAGCTCCTAGTTACTTTTTAATTTCTTTCAACTTCCTGACATGTTTTAAGGGGTTCAAAGGGGCTTTAAGTTCTCTACTACAGGGTATTTACATAAACAAAAAATTACATAAACAAACAAATTGGGTTTACACCCATGTTGTCCTTACAGAACGGTGATAAAGTTGACCATTTTGTCTCTCTCAATTGACTTTTTTTCAACTTTACACATGTTCAGAGGGGATCATAATAGAAGAAAGTTGGATCTAACACTTTTAAGTTGGTCACAATGTGGCATACTACAGCAAGAAAAATGGAAAATGGGTAAACATTTCATGCTTTTCTTCCAAAAAAGGTTATGAAATGCTTAGGTCAACTTTACAGTTGAATATAGGGAATTGCCCAAGGGATATCTCCAGGCACCCAGCCTATTCTTAAAACCAGATTCACCAAGATTGGCCTTTGGCTTTATGATAAGCATTGCCTATTGTCATGGTTATAGTGGGTAGTATATTTAATTGAGTGATGGCATTTTGGCTTATTTGAGAAGTATTTAAGTAGTTGAAATACTCAAATACAATCCCTCAAAGTATTTTGTTACAAACTACATTTGAGTTTTTCCAATCCTGCAAAATACAAATGACAAAATACGCTAAAGTAATTAAATACATATTTTAAATACATATAATTAAAATACTGCCCATGTCTGCTAATAGCTAAGTGCTTCTTCACCCAGTATAGTGGGCTCGACTATACTTTAAACATACATCAGACACCTTGTTGGACAGTCAACCATGCAGAATGATAAAATGTCCTATAGGAGTTCCCCACCATGCAGCTATACTGCCCAGCATCCTCTAAAGTCACATTCTTTATTTGTAGGACCTCCATTTCCTTGTCTGTGGTGTTAGGCCCAGTGGACTAGAAGAGAACAAAAAGAACAGATCCATGATAGAGATTTTAGAGAGAGGAAGAAAAGGGCTGAGCAGGACCCTACTGAAGAACATGTTGGCATACAACATTATTTTCAGATGACGTGTTGATCACTCACTGCCATCCAAAAATATGCCCTGGGTTGAAAAATGCTTAAACGGAAGAGAAAGTAGCCTAAAACACTGTCCAGACTTTCTACACAGTTCTACAGTTTATCTAAGCTTATTAAGGTATACAGAGACAGGTGTATCTCTGTATGGATTCTGTATGGAGAACTAACTCTGTACAGTGCTACCAGTAGCCAAGACTTAAAATATTGTCTTGCTTAAAATGGTGGTAACACAACAGGGCCTCTGCACTGTTTAGTGGGTGACAGTTAACATGTCATAGACCTACCTTTAGCACCCGAACAAATGGCAAACCATCACATCCAAAACGACTCCCATGGTTTTCAATATGCTTCAGCCACTGGATATGGGGCTGGGGGTTACTGAAGACCTTACACACAAACTCCACATCACTACCCACCACTACAGTGCGATCTGCTGGCAGTTTTGGCATTGAACTGGGGAAACAGGAAGTGTTGGGTTTTGGGTCTATCAAAGTTCACACACACACACACACACACAAACACACACACACACACACACACACACACACACACACATACACACAGTCAGGTGAATCAGGTTCTTATCCTCATTTCACCATGCTGTTCAGCTCTCACACATTGTAGGCCTTTTGCTCTACATAATGGTGCATGTTCACATAAAAAAATGTTTTCCATCCTTCTTCATTCTTCTACATTAGTTCATTGCAGTTACAAATTATTGTATCCATAGCTTCCAGCAGGCTGCACATCCAGTGGCAACATTTGTGAACGGACTGTAAACAGTGGCATTGCCAATCCGCAGATTTAGTTGTCTGCGCTCCTCTAATGTCATTTGTGGTGCTAACTGAATAGTATCATTCAGTCCCAAGCATATGTGACGAGTCACAGAACTGACCAATGAAAGGACACAGAAGCGATTACATCAACGTTTTTTGGTATATCCAGTTTTTAATATTTTTTTTCCGAAGTGTTTACAACTTAGTGTTAACTAATAATTGTTGCAAACTGGTACTATGAACAAAATATTAGTGCATTCGTGGATCTACATCCTTATGCATGCTTCCTGCCAGGACTTTTACGGGCTTTTCCCAAACCACGGAAGTAACGTCGACACAGCGGTATAGTAGCAGATAATAGCATCCATCAGGCAAGTCTTATTTAAATAAACTCCTGGTGTATTTACAAACTTTTCAATGTCACGTTTTATGAGTAAAGAACATACTAGTTTTGTACCACTCAGGGCATTATTAGTGGGGTAATTTACGAGATAAAAGTTGGTACCATTAGGATTCTGACAGTGCTACTCGACCAGGGTTCGACCAAGGGAAAACAGGTTCAGGGTGTTTGGCTTGGGGTCATGGTGCAAAAGGACCCTAGAGTGAAACTACTCCGAACCATCGCTTTAAGTTTACAGGCTGGTTTTAAGTTTCAACATTTTAGTAGCCTGTTTTAATAAATGCAGCCTTGTTTGTCATGTTTTTGTCATGCATTGGAAATGTAAGGTTACGGTAACAATATAAAGTTATTTGGAATATTAATAAGGTTATTGCCCCGGGACACTTTGAATGGTGACTTTGAAACTTATTCTTTAACACTCCACCGGTGTGAGTAATTATTAGCAGGGTAAATAATTACAGGTTAATACTGAGCTTTTAAGCTACTGTGATAAGGTATTTGGGGCACACTGAAGGCCTCTTTTCTTTTGTGATTATTAGTATACATATATGTTGTTGTTTTGTTTATTACTTTCTATTTTCATTTTTCATTCAACCAGAGGGTGAAGTGCAAATAAATTCGCTACTTAACCAGTTAATATCCTAGTCTTTTTGGTTTGAGTGAAAGGGTGGGAATTTATAAGGTAGATGCACATTCACCCAATACTGACACGGCCACATACTGTAGCTATAGATATATCTAGCCTGCCCCCTGAATAGAGTAATCAGTAAATGCTAAATTGTTGTTCCTTAATGGGTACAGTTTTGCCCGTTACACATAGTTGGAAGGAATCAACCTCAGAGGATATTAAAATGAATACAAATTGCGATAAGGAAATAATGTAATATGCCAATGTTATAAAACAGAGAGATGATGCAGGGTAATAACTCTAGGCTATACAGAAATAGACATGAAAAAAGCAAAACATATGACATTTAAGGCCAAACAAAAGTAAAGCTGGCTTTTGACACTGTACAAATAGTTTCTGAAAGTTACCCCTGTTCACGCAGTAACCACAGTCTGGATTACACCTGGCAATTTACAGATGGAACATTTTCAATGCAAAAATATGTAGCTGCTGTGCCTGAAGCTGTACATTATCCGGAATACCCATTCTATCATTGCATTCCGGAATACCCATTCTATCACTGCATTCCGGAATACCCATTCTATCACTGTATCACATAGTGTACATTTTCCTACCTTTATAGACAGTCAACCATGCAGAATGGTAAGAAATCCCAAAAGAGTTCCCCGCCAAGCAGGTATACTTCCCAGCATCCTCAAAAGTCACTTTCTTTATTAGCAGGACCTCCATTTCCTTGTCTGTGGTGTTAACGTAAACAGTCTAGAGTTAGAAAAAAGGAAAAGGAAAAGTTAGAAAGGACACCAGCAGTGAGCAGGTTCATGTATAAAGTGAACTGCCGATCAAGGCAGGGTAAGCTGAAGAGAGAGAGAGAACACAATGTTTTCACCCTGCCTAGACTACAGTACCTCTCTGCATGAGATGGGCCACAGGGAATTGTATGCAGAAGACCTAGGAACCTGACCATCTGCAGCTCAGCAGACACCCATATGTGCGATTATAACCTCACATACTGTATAACCATCCCTAACGATTACAGGTACAGAGAGGTTATAATAAGACCTTTTTCTGAAGGGAGTGCATTGCCTGACTTTGTGTCCCTTCGTAGCCCTGTCCCTTGTTTACAAAGATTTCTCTGGATTCTCTGAATATTTTAATGATATTATATTCACAATTTCACATTGAGGAGCATTGTTCTTATATTTGTCCACACCACAGTTTCTTTACTTACATGTATGAGAAACTCTATGATACTCCTTTTGTTGTCTTTATCATTAAACTACTTATACGCCTTTGTTGTCCACATCCCTACTTTTTAAACACATGTTGCTGGCATCAAATTTAAAATCAGCTTATATTTCCCATGAAATTTTCACACTTTCAACATCTAATATGTTGATGTAACTGTTTTTAAATGCGAGTTTAAGAGCTTAGTAGATTATCACATTAGGTTTTTATTTACATTTTACACAATGTCACAACTTTTTTGGAATGGACCTAAAAATGAAGTTTGTCCATTTAGTCCATTCAACATAAAAAGGACCCAAAAGCTGCCATCTGGCATCTACTGGGGTTGTATACAGACATGCAAATAGCTCATTGCGGTTCCAATCCAGAGGAGTATTCTTCTCTGAAAAATAAAGTTGTTTCGCTTTCCTAACTTCCTTTTTATTATGATACAAATAATTAAAATACAATTGTAGAACCACCAGCTTTGTTTTCCACTGGCAGCCAGCTTTCCTGTAGTAATTCTTCAAATTAGTGATATCATACCTTTAGCACCCGAACATATGGTAATCCATCAGGTCCATAATGACTCCCGTTGATTTCAATATGCTTCAACCACTGGATGTGAGGCTGGGGGTTACTGAAGACCTTACAAACAAACTTCACATCACTACCCACCACCGCAGTGCGATTTGCTGGAAGACCTGCCTGTAGGATGGGCCTGTGAGGACAGCGTGCTGTACATGCACACACACACACACACACACACACACACACACACACACACACACACACACACACACACACACACACACACACACACACACACAGTCTTTTAAAAAGACTCAAAAGCATATCAAAGGTGTATCACAGCTATAAGAACTGCAATTTGTCTGGTTTGAGTTTAGCCTAACAGGTGCAAATCAACAAAACACGTGCAAATAGATTATGAACACCTCTGAACAGGTGGCAAACGGGTGTGACAATGACAGCTCCTTTTTAAAGAAATCTGGCTTGAAATGTAAGTATTTGGGTTTATCCTAACATTTTAATGGCACTTAAAAGTGATGAACACCTCTCCTTTACTGTCGTATGTACGTATGTAGTTCGCCACCTATTCAGAGGTGTTCATCACTTTTAAGTGCCCCCTGGTAACGGCTCCTACACACAGCTGCGTGCATCGCGTTGCTGGAGACGCATCCCATTCACTTTACATGGGCTCACGTCATCCGTTGCCGAACTGAATTGTGGGTCCGTCGCGTCGCGTTTCTCCCCGTTGTTTGCGTTGAGAAGTTCAGCTGTTGCTGCACCGACAGACGGCACCGGCCAATCAAGCCAATCAACAGACGGCACCAACCAATCAAATTACGGTTTTACTTCAAGTCATTTGCATAGCTACCGTCGGGAACACCCACTGGCATGCGTTGACGGAACGCACCTGTGTGTAGGAGCCGTAACACTTCTGTTGTGTTGTGATTTTCACGTTTCTGAAATGGAAATGTTTTCTGAATTTGCAGCGCGTTTTCTAAACGATGTGCACGTGTTGTCAAATGAAGATGAAGATGTTTTCTTAAGTTGTTTGTGTTGCACATGTTTTGTCTATTTGCACGTGTTTTGTTGATTTGCATCTGTTGTCATAAATTGCATGTCATTTTCACCTGTCGGCCACGTATAATACACCTCAGACTTGAAATCATTTCACAACACTGAGACCACAATTTCATGGCCCAACTCATAACAGATCCCAAACGAATTAGGCTACTTATCCAGTCCAGTCTCTGTGAGGATAATTGCCGCCATTTTGTTGAAACGACTGCAAGTCAAAGCAGCAGCCCCTGGGTCAGTTGGAACTGTTAAATATGTTGACTGAAGTCGAGAGGCTAAAAGCTGCTTTCAAGGGGGGGAAAACCCTCCCCTTCATTCTGATGCCTGATAAATACAAGCCTAATGAAGCAGAAAACAAAATGTTCAGACTCCGATCTGCTTTTGCTTTTCTTTGATTGTGGAGATCGCGGCGCCTTCAGAGTGGGCAAATTAGGCCTGCTCTCAAAACCAATCAGTGGAGGCGAGGTTCTGGAGTGATGTCGTGCCCTCAGAAATATCTTGCAAGGCTTTACGGGCCAATGGGGTGTGATTTTGACTGGGTTATTCAAATGTGACTCAGTCACAGGCTGGTGTGGGTGAATCTAGATCTTGGCCTCATATCACCTGCCTGTTGATCGCTCACACACTGCCGACTTTGCACGGGTGTGTTAGAACAGTCTGACTATTGTTCTACTTGACGCTGCATGTTGACACATCATTTTAAACACATTTTCTATCCCTCTCTATTCTATTCAGTACATTGCTATAATACGTCAGTAAGTCTTATTGTTTTCTCAGGTTACCATAAAGCTAACCAACATGGTACTGACGTATGACATCCAGCTGGTAAGTATGGTTGATGCTGCCATACTGGTTCTCCACCACACAAGTGTAGTTCCCCTTGTCTGAGGGCACTACATACTCCATGAGGATGGTCCACATGTGCTCTCGCACCTAAGGAAAACAGAGCCAGATGATTCAACAAGATGAGAACTAAGAACAGATGAATATTATATTATGAATCATTCACTGAAGATATATAGGCTACGGTTGCGGCTATACATATACATTCACAAGAGATCAGACTCCATGATGAGGGTACAGTACTGCTGTCGCACCTAGAGCCGAGAAAATAACTCAAGTCATTAGATTGTAGGTTATTTGTGGAGGGTTCTTTATTTGGAAACTGAAATCTGCATTTTTCTCTCAAGTTAAACTTGTGCATGTCTGTTCCAATGCTATGAAGGCATATTTGTGTTGTGGCTATGTTGTAAGAATGTCAAATTAATATAACGAGGCTTTTGCGCAATAAGCGAAAAAGAAGAAGCAGAAAGATGAACAACAATGCGCCTACTGCACCACTTGGTGTTTACGAGATGGAAACAAAAGGGAAAGGTGTTTAAGATGTCCATTTAAAGGATAATTGTGGTATTTAGCACTTTGAGTCCCTTTTCTGGATTGTTTTAGATGAACTAGAGTGGTGGACACAGAAATGCTGACGATAGGTCCTGTCTCGACTTTTTGACTCGTTTAGAAACTGCTTCAGAGTGGCTGGCTACAGGCATGCACAAACATGTCCTTAAAACACAGTTTTGAAAACTAATGTTAAGGGTTGTGTTAAGGACATGTTTGTACATGCCTGTAGCCAGCCACTCTGAAGCAGTCAAAGGTGATTCAAAATGCGAAATTTGGTTCCAAAATGTTGCGAGATGGGCATTGGAAGCAGATGCATCAAGGGGAGCAGGCATATATTTGAGTTTGCGTTAACAGAGTAGACCTATCCACTTTCTGAGGAACATTATGGAAACACTGAATTGGAAGCCTACATCAACGGCTACTGAATATCCCAGTTTCTAAAACAGTTGGTCTATAAACCTTTAGAAAAATGTCTTTAATTCAGACTGCAAATCATTTTGTGACCCCTCCAATATGTTTGCCAACCCCCCTGGGGGTACCGACCCCCAGTTTAAGAACCACTGGTTTATGCTACCACAGCCACTTCAGATTTCAAAAGTGGAAATTGGAGGCACACAACTGCACTGCTTACAGTGTTTTCTCTCATTAATTACATTACCTCATGTCAATACAGCAATATCACATTGTTATGATTTCCTTGCTGAACACCTTAATGAGATAGAGGCAGGGGTTAAAGTGGAGGAGAACGGGGTGGAACGCATTTCATATAAACAATATAGCGCAATGATATTGTTAAATAATGGTGAGTTAATTTTTCGTGTGTAGGCAACCGACAAATTGCAGCCTGCCTCTCCTTCAGGAACACGTGTTCAACAAATCAAAATATAATATCACCCCCTGGCCACGCCTTCACTAACACCCTGTTGTCCCTTCCCGACGTTAGGTTCTCGTGGGTCTCCTGTCTGGTTTGAGTGCACATGCATCTATTCACGCATGCAGATGAAGTCGCTGTGTTTACAGTTGCTGTTCAAGCCAGGGCACGTAGATGTTGGAGGGAAGTTAAAGTCGAAGGTGAAGTAATGTTAAAATTTCACAATTTAAACATGTCAAATGCAGGGCGGTAGGCCTATATGGAACTTATTGCTTTAGGCTATCATCATCATAACTATACCACCTGTGTGTGCAAAACAGTTTTGGCTACAGCACAAACATTTTCATCCAGATAAAAATAAGCAAATCTAACCTCTGAATTTCTTTTCAAAGTGCACCAGATTGATGCATTTAAATGTTAAAATATACACAATTTTCAGGGACTTGTGCCCCAGTGTAGTTCTAGGTCTAGTGACACCCCTGGTACAATTCAATATGGGGGGCTATTTTGACTGACAGGGGTGACCAAGAAACTAGCAATTCTTGTCAAAAAAAGTATTGCTACACCACGATACTCAATATATTGTCCAATGGTGAGTCATTTTTCCCCATTGCACCAACACTGGATTTCAGGGTTCCCCCACCTGCCAAATCCCACTTTAACCACTGCATAGAGGAACATTTGTGTGTTGGTCACCAGCATTGCTACTTGCAGATACAGTTTACCTTAAATCCTCCCATGCGCTGGTCCATTTTAAACTCCTTGCCATTCTTAAACCACTTCATCGTTGGGGTGGGATTGCCACTGGCCTGGCAGCGAAACTTGACCGTGTTGCCCGCAGGGATGACATGAAGTTTCTTCATCCTCGGTTGAGTCCACTGTGGGGACATCGCTAAAATCACGAGCGATGAAATGATGATTACTCACTCATAAAGATTACTCACTCAACACTGAGACAGAAAATTCCTTCTTCATTTTCTCGGGCATAGTCTAGTGTGGGACCATTGTTAAAAACAGGAGTCAGTGGATAAAGATTACTTGTATAATGAAAGTAACGACTATGCCATCTTAAAGCAATCAAATTAAGTTTCTGTTTTTTTCTGTTTTTGTTTTTTTTTGTTACTGTGATCCTCCTACAGTTGCAGAGTATTTGTATTTTACACAAATGTCATAAATAGGATATTACTCATGTATATATGAGGACATTCTCAAATGAGTCAGGTATCAGACATCTGATGGAAAGGCACCAGGTCTCAGGAAAAGTTCATGGAAATGCACAGTCAGGTCTCAGGTGTCATTTGAAAAGGCGTCAGGTGTCAGGAAAACCTCTGTCAGGCAAAATGGTCTTAAACAAAAAGGTGTCAGATAGGGCAGGTTGCTTATTAGCTAACTAAATTGTCAGACCATGTAACGTTAGCTCTTCTACAGAGCTTTCATTTCTATTATTTGTAAGATTATATTATATAAGCCGGTATGTTTTATTTGCAACATCATAAATTAAACTCGCCGAATTATAGTCTTTGCTGCTACCTAGTTCGCTCATGTTGACCCATCAGTGCTCCTATTGTAGTGCCATGTATCTAATAATTACAAAATTGGAGGAGTCACCAACCAACCTTTCAGATTAAATATGAAAGCAGATGGGACAAAGGCTCTAAGAAGGCCACTCTTATCACGTGCATGACTGATTAAAAGCACTCAAATCCATTCATAAGTGAAAAAATATGTAAACCTAGCTAAAGTTGTCTAAAAAGAGGAATAACAAATCATATTTTGGACATTGATCTTAATGCCTTAATTAACAATATGAAGAAAACCTTTATGGACACCACGTTTCTTTGTGAATGAATAATGTATTATAAATAAATAAATGTTCTTCCTTTAAATAAAGGGGGCATGAGTGCTCTCCATTCTAAAGGCATATCTGTTCAACATGCAGTTAGTTCATTTAGCGCTTCTTATGCTTTATGGTTTGTATAGGATTGCTTATTTGAATTAGGCTGTTGATTGCCATAGTAGTTTATTATTGATATTCTCCTTACTGTAGTTTTGCAATGCTATTGTTATTATATTATTGATTGAATGGACATTATTGTTTATTTTTGCTATTTTCCTTCATTTTCATTGTTTATTTAATTAGACTATTGATTGAATTGACATTGTTGTTTATTATTGCTATTCTCAATGTAGTCTGACCAACATTTTAAATTACCCCCTGTTAAATTGAAGTATTATATTATTTTGTATTTGTATGTCACTTTGGACAAAGGCATCTGGCAAATCCCATAACCATAAGTATACACACCCCTATGCATCCTGATAAAGTTCCCTTGGCCTTTGGAATTAAAATAGCCCCACATCATCGCATACCCTTCACCATACAGGGTGGCATGGTTTTATTTCAGTTAGCCTCATAGCTGGTTTGATTTGCACTGAGAGGTGATCTTATGGAAAGTACCCCTTGATGATCTCCTCCACCTCATTTTTTAAGATGATTTTTTTTATTCCACTTTTTAGTCAACTTTAGTATGGGTTCACATACTTTTTCATGGCACTGTATATTTAAACTAAAAAATATATTGTGAGTAGCCTATATATATATATATATATTATACTTCTGGGTGGCACAACACATTTTTCAAAACAGGAAACATCCAAACAGTGTTGCCATCTTAACAAATTTGTAGCTAGATTTGGCAACTTTTCAGACCCTGTCAGCAACTTTTTTTCACAATATTGACTAGCTACCCATAGGGACTTTTGACTTTCCATGCAAGAGAGTTGTCAGCATCGGCCTGCAAAGGAGACAGAAACACATCCATGTACTATGTGGAATGAATGAATGACAGTATGTTTCCGAGATAATAATTGTGATATAAGCTGAGACAAAATAGAATCTGAATCACACATGGCCAAACCTCGACTTATGACTGTATGAAAAAAATTAGTTCAGAATAGAATTCTTGATATCAGAATATCTTGATAGTGATCTATTATACTGTCTATATATCAGATATTTTGACACTGTAAATTAAATCCAGTGCATGCCAGGAATGCCTGATATATGTCCTGGCCTATAACTGTGTTATATTATGCAGGGATATGGTAACCTGACTCTCAGCAGATGAATTTCGTTCCGCCTAGCTCCACTCACATCCATCTGGGATCGCTTCCGTTGAGAGTGATTTCATGGTGGAGCCAATCAGGACGCAGGGCGGGAGTTTCACAGATGTGACGTAGCATAAAAGCGACTGTGAGACTGTTCTCAGCGTCACGGGTTGGCTTCGATGTGAGTGGTTGAAGTAGCACGTCAATAGATGACGGACAAGTGGCATATCCAATCATATGCAAGGATTTTTGAAAAGGCCCAGCCTTCTGAAACACCTCTCCAATGGATCGATCCCAGATGGATGAGTGAAGCTAGCCAGAATGAAATTCATCTGGAGAGAGTCAGGTTAGGGATATGCCACTTTTATTCAGATTTTGACACACTGGCAACCCCCAGAATTTGCTCTGCCGGTTAAATGGATGTCAATGGGTTCCTTTCCAGACTGACCTACAGAGCACATTTAAATTTGCTAACAGGTTTGTCTGGGTGAGTGAGAAAGAGCTGGTTTATTAACGTTTGTGAAAACTGGGCCTAGTTCAGTGGTTCTCAAACTTTTTCCATCATTCCCCGCTTTGGAGGTGTGGAATTTTCAAGCCCCACCTGACTCCATCACCCCAGAAAAAGGGAAACGGTAAAATATTATTTTCCCATTTTGATTCCATGTTACATTTCCTGTCTCAGTCGCCTCAGTGTAGCTGTTTTGTTTTCAATGTGTGATCTTCCTTGTCAAAAAAGAAAGGCATTAATATAGGAACATTGTGGTGCCCCACCCGTCATGCCATCATTGCCCACTAGAGGGGTCCCGTCCCACACTTTGAGAACCATTGGCCGATGCTATCAGACAGCATATACTTTATCTTGGAGTGGTACCATTGTAAAGTGAATATATTGCATCGGTGCTGTTGATAAAAGTAAGGGGATACCCATGTGTGACTCTTTCAATGGAATCTTCATAATGATTTACTCATATGAATAGAGGATGGAAAAAGCAGGGTAAAATAGGATAAAAGAGTAAAGTATAAAAGGCTAAAATAGACTGTCAGTAAGATGGTAAACATACCCTCTGACAGAGTCCAAAGAGCCGTCAGAGTCCAGAGCAGCAGCAGCAGCAGTGGTGGTGGCATGCTCCCCGTCATCCTTATCCTGCCGTGGGCTTCACAGCTGGGGAACGCTCTGGATGGAGAGATCCACAATGCAGACAAGTGAAAACTTTTGTATTCAAAGCATAGTGGTTACAACATCTGATCAAACATGTAACTAAGACACATAATGTGCTTTAATTAAGTAGGTCACAATAACTACTACTGGCAAACATAAAGGTAGTTCCCTGAGATAACTACTACTGGCAAACACAAAGGTAGTACCCTGAGATAACTACTACTGGCAAACATAAAGGTATTACCCTGAGATAACTACTACTGGCAAACATAAAGGTAGTACCCTGAGATAACTACTACTGGCAAACATAAAGGTATTACCCTGAGATAGAAGTTCAGCAGTTCCCCTCAAGTCCTTTTTTCAATCTGTCCAATTTTGTAACCAATCTGTGAGTTCATAAATCCACTTAAAACATAGGTTCCAGGTGTTAATGATGATACTGTCATAGATCGGTGTTAAGGCGTAACTCCCACTGGTCACCTGTTGTGGAGTGAGATGGAGCGTGGACCCTCTGTCTCCCAAAAAATGTTAAAGAAGCAAATTAGATTCTCTGAGTCTGTAGCCCTCAACGCCAGCCCTCAGACTACTTACATGACTGAATTTAAAACACTGTCTCCCCCTGTCTCTCAAAACACCTCAGTGCAAGCAAGAGTGAAAGAAAGAATGATTGAACAAGTATGCAGTAAGAAAGTGTGGGGTGTTACAAATCTGAAACAAAAGGGTTGTGTAGCATGCATTTCAACACAAGCATATGTTTAGCATTATGTAATATAAAAAAGAGAGTTATGTAAAATTAAAAAGTACCATTGCCATTAAAGGTTGTTTTAAAATGAATGAAACTGGTTGGTAACTAAATAAATAATAATAATAAGAAATGTAAGAAGGAAACAGGCTTTGATGTAACAAAAAAAAAACTGCCGTTATACATGGCATGTGAGTTTACAGCATTAGGCTACACGCAAAGATATCAATCTACTCTTAGACTAGGCCTATACTGTATACAGTCTATGTATCCACCTATCACATCTGCCAGTGCCTATCGATTTATCTAACACACAACCCAGTATCACGTCTGTTGAATCAAGTTATGTATGCTATGCTAATTTGTCTACCTGCCTATTTTACATACCCAGCTGACATTTGCTAGGTCATTACATTTTAACTGTACTTTTGTAAAACAGTTCAATAATAATATTGTCGTCATGTAATGTTGAGACGACTTTTCATTTTTGTTTCATCAAGCTCAATCACAAACTGGAGCTGCCA
Source organism: Alosa alosa (assembly GCF_017589495.1). Lineage (NCBI taxonomy): Eukaryota > Metazoa > Chordata > Actinopteri > Clupeiformes > Clupeidae > Alosa > Alosa alosa. The sequence goes on along the minus strand of NC_063193.1, from coordinate 5,380,910 downwards.
TAGGCCTATTGCAAAGGCACTTACAGTATATGCTAATGGCGCTTTCTTTTAGATTTGTGTTTATTTTTTTTCAGAATAAAGATGAACACAAGCAGTATTTTATGTCTATTTTAAATGTAAGTATTCTATTTCTCCCAGAACAACAAAGATGTTGTTCTTTTTAGAGACCATCACACTTTGGTTATAGTGTGCATAGTTGTTTTGAATCCTTGTGTAATAGGAAAGCCTGAATAATATGATACAATACTTTAAATGTAGTGTGTCCTGACCCCTAAGTAATGGCTGAACCTCAATGTCCCCCTCAGGTCTAAGACTTAACTGATATCCATAGATAAATGACTGAGTCTGAAAGGCTGTAAGGGTACAAAATGCAACAATGGGAAATGACCTATTGTTAATTTGACAACACCAAACATGTGTAACCTCCAGGGGTAACCCTGTGTTTCACATCACAACATTATGAATTGTTGGTAATTCCCTTAGGTAGGCTAAAGTTTGCATAAATGTTGACTTATGGAAAGGGCACAGAAAGGGTGCGAGTGAGCCCTCATGCACTTCACAATTTCACTATGGGACCAACCAAAGCAGTTACAAAGTTAGCAGGAACACGCATCAAAGGCTATGAGGGGGGACACTGAGATTCAGCCACTGTGTGTGTTAGCAGAACATTTAACTGGGGATCATGGGTCCTGAGAACATCGCACCCTGGTAATAGGGCCCTGGGAAAATAGGACCCTGGAAACAGTAACCCTAAAACAAGGAGCTACATTACGATTCTGGAGGAAAAGATCAAGCCGAGAGACCTACCCCAATAGACGGCATTGGACCATTTAACCACACAATGATCCAAAACATACAGCCAAACAAGGCAAGGAATGGTTAACAGAGAACAGTATCAACATTTTAGAGTGGCCCAGCCAGAGACCTCAATCGGTCAAAAAAGTGAGCACAAGGCCAGAGTGATGGCAAAGAATCAATCCTGCCTCAAAACCAGGATTGCTGCTAAAAGGGTACGGTCTAGAATCGTTGTGGAGACATGGAGAGGCTTGATAGGTATTATAAGAACCATTTTGAGAACTGTGAATGCAAATAAAGATGTTTCCACTGATTAAAAAGGGTATGAATAATTTTGGACATGCCATTTTTCATAAAAATGTTAAATAAGAAAATACTTTTTTTTTCATTCCATGTTTCTACCACATTGTCTTACAACCTTTAGCCATGTGGCGGTGTCATTTTCAGTCAGAACAAACATATTGGTCAAGAGAAAATGTACAACATTAAATCAATATTTGCCAGGGGTATGAATAATTTTGTTCTTAACTGTATGTATAGTCATCTTAGATGCAAGTATAGTGCCCCCCTGTGTTTATTTACCCCTTTTATCCTTGCACTACTGCAACTGTGGCATAAGAATTTTGCTGTATTGCAAAGTATATGCAACAATAAGACTTGAAACTAGAACTAGAGGTATGCTCCTCCCTCATGCCATCCCTGTTACAAGGGGAATTTACAAACAGTCAGCAAACATTAAACAGAAAACCTGTCTGAAATAGAGACTTCCTCCTCTTTGTGATAGCTGTCTTTGTAAATGAAAATGCTATTTAACATTGTCATGTGTCTTTGCTGAACAGCAAGTCATATAAGACATATTTTGACTGATCCACAATAGTATGCATTGCAACACAGGTGAAGGTTCAAGTATCCAACCTGTGTTCAGGGTAAATGACCAGAACAGTGTGCTTGTGTACAAAAGCCCAGAAAGTAAAGTTCATTGATAAGCACCAATATTTACTGTGTTGGAAAACATCATCCATGGCAAATATTTGAAATCTTGTCTACTACTATTGTTTTGGCTTAAGAACAAGTATTATTATAAAATAAGAGGAACATCAAGCTTACATGTTAAATATGGAATATATGGTGTTTTTTTTGTTTGTTTAAAGAGTAGGCTATATTAGAAATGTTTGCAGAGAATGGTGCCGGTGAAAAAGTGCTAAGCTGCTGTTTGCCAGGCTTTCTGGTTGGAGCTCCTCCGATAACTTAGCTCCTCCTTCCCATGTCAATATTGAAGGATGGTTCTATTGATGTGACATTCTCTGTTAAAATACTTGACACAGCCTGACTATTGCACCTACAACCCCAGTTTACAACCATGGTAAGCCTATTAAAGTCAAATGATTCCAATTAAATGGTTAAATATGATTAGTTTTTATTAATACCACTACTGTTTGTGCATGAAATAGCTTGGATTTTGCCCAGATTCTTGAAATGTGATAATCCTGAGAAATTGTGCTGAAGTTGTGGACGTGATGAAATGATGACAAGGATATTTATATAGCTTTCTCACACATACAGTGAGAGAGCGATTTCTTTATTATTATTATTATTTTATATTCAAGAGCAGTGCTGCTAAAACACTGTTTGTGAGAAGTGTCATAACAAAAAGTGAGACATCTTTCTCTTTGTGTCTGTACAGAGGTCTGTAGCTGCCCTACTGATCACTTGCTGCCTGGTTCCCCTGGTCCATACAGCCTGCTATATGGAAATGGCGAAGGTTGATTTTGAACAACGTATGTCCATGTCTGAATTATATTTCTAAATCTATAGCCTAAGTGTGTTAAGAAACATAACAAAAGTGTTTTACTATGCAATCAATGAACAGTCCAAAGAGCCAAGGATAGATTACATAGTTCTTGTGCGAGAGCTCAAACACTGTTGTAAAATGCATGTACATTGGCTTATTCAAATGGTTTTGAGGTTATGTGTTTTATTGACAACACTTGAGGTCTCTGTTTCTGCAGCGGGGCTGAGGTTCTGTGAAGATTCCTGGGATCACACCCAGCACCGTGTTGGGTCAAACTGGGTGAACTCTGGATGCCAGAGCTGCAGCTGCAGTGCCGGCGGCATGCAGTGTTGTGACAGGTTTGTGCAGCATGACCACTATAAGCAACTTTATGGAATGCAACAGAAAGTTCCACTGACTTGAAAGGGTCTCCCCACAGCACGCTGGGGTCCTGTCCACCCTTTTGGGACTTAAGTAAAGAATAATATCCTTATTTTTTATGTTTACAGGGGAGGTGCCATGAATAAATATTACCACTAACATAAATAACAACAACAAGATCGTCTTGCATTGATCATGTCAATGTCATTGTGATATTCATGGCAGCTGTAATCTTATTATTGACCAAGTTGTGACAGAGTTGATGTTAGTCAATACTGGAGTAATTCTGATGCTTCTCTGCTTTTCTATGAAGTGGTTTCTTCCCTAATCATCAAAACATTTTGCCTTTTTTTCCTCACCATAACAGATCACAGTATTACCGGCACTTTTATCCAGTCCACATTTCAGGTTGCATGAAACGAGATGAAAGAGATTAGTTGCAGTATTAATTGATATAGTCTAGCATATTTGTATGTTTATAGAAATCTCCTCCCTTTCAGTCTGGGATTAGGCTTAATCTGAATAGAGGAAACTAGCCTATGATGACCACCATACATAAATGCTGCCTGTTTTTCAGAATGGCACGACCAAGTGGATATCCTGCAGACTGCGAAGTGCTGTATGACTGGAAGGAATGCACCTATGAAGTAGTGAAGAAGAACAATCCTGATATTACATGTCCCCATAATGCAGTTGGGAAATAATAAGCTTCTAAGTGCAAGAATGCATTATGTAACATGGCAGAGAGAGTGCAGTGTATCTTTTAGTGTGTTTTATCTAAGGCAATCCATACCTGTGATCAGCATTAGTATAAGTATAAGTATATATACTCTTTTGATCCCGTGAGGGAAATTTGGTCTCTGCATTTAACCCAATCCGTGAATTAGTGAAACACACACAGCACACAGTGAACACACAGTGAGGTGAAGCACACACTAATCCTGGTGCAGTGAGCTGCCTGCAACCACAGCAGCGCTCGGGGAGCAGCGAGGGGTTAGTTGCCTTGCTCAAGGGCACTTCAGCGGTGGCCCACTGGTCGGGGCTAGATCCGGCAACCCTCCGGTTACAAGTCCAAAGTGCTAACCAGTGGCCCACGGCTGCCCCATTAATCAAATAATGAAGAAAAAAAACATGAACAATTGTATAGATCTTTTGTACAGGGTGCTTGCCCTAATCTTAAATAAAATACCAGTATTTTTTCCAAACTGTTTTTTCATTTGGAAATCTGTACTTGTATTGTCTTGTAAGACAAGTGAGTATTTTTGTTGAAATTGTGACCTTTGACCTTTTTAATGTATGCATCAAGCCCTATTCCGAGCAACATTTTCAAAGCTTTCATCCATGTTTATGAATGATGATGTGTATGGGGACCATGCATATTATTTTAGTTTCAAAAATCAAAATGATCTAAAAATAGGAACAGAATATGAAAAAGTAACTGTCTTGCCATAATGGAAAATATATATGTACCAGTACTCTGTGTTGCCCAGGTATCCACTCAAATTAGAATGCTTTGGCCTGAACTTCCTCATAATACCACTTTGTATCTGAAGAGGCACAGTTGTGCTCTTATCCAGCAGGTTATGACTGAGTTGGTGTTAAGTCATACTTGAAATCTAAACTCAGCAAAACCACATCAAATCCAACCAAGAGAGATTTTGAAGAAATCAGCTGTTTTCACCGAATAACCTTTCTCTTCTGATTCAATGGTGCAGTTTCTTGCCAAATCATCAAGAGAACTTTGACCTTTCCTTCTAACTCATGTTAGCAGATCCATTATATGGTGCAAGATTCTATTAGCACGAACTAGAGGAGAATAATTGCAATAATGAACATGTAATGATCACACCATAATTGGTGCTATACTTTCTTTTTAGAATGTCGTGACCAAGTGGATTCTGCAGACTCTGAGCTGCTGTATGACTGGAATGCATGTACCTGCAAAATAACTAACGTCTGACCATAACATTATATGCCCCCACAATACAGTTGCGAAATAAAGCTATTGCAGAGTGAATGAGTGCCTTAGATTGTATCTCTGCCTTTACCATATAAGGCCATAGGCATGTTATTGGAAATTAAACAAATAATAAAAGGCAAGTGTAAGTACCTGCAAAAAGTGTTTCCAGTTTACAGTAGCCTCTATTCCTGTGTTTTCCCTCATGTCACTACAATGACCACAATGCTTTGTTTAATGTCTATGTTGTGATATGGAATTCTGTACATAGACCAATCAAATGTATTTGTTTGATAAGTTGCTTGATAAGTTGTTTAATCATCCAATGATTATTTGCTATTTTGTAATGCCCGCGAACTTGCGGGGAATGTGAACATTCCATCTCCTCACTGAGGAGAAAGCGAGTAGTCTGTGTCTACACTGGGAAGAGAGAGGTTGAGCCATTGCTCCTGTTCAGTGCTGGTTTGTGGAGACCAACCTGTACCTTTAAGTAGCACATACAGTAGGACCATGAACAGCAACACGTGCAGTCGGTCATTGTGAGCGCTGTGGTGTTCAGGATCCTGTCGCGCCACTGTTTTATAATCTATGTTACTGTAACTTGTGCCTGATGCTGTGCACTGTTTTATAATCTATGTTACTGTAACTTGTGCCTGATTCTGTGCACACCCGTTAAGAAGGGATTACACGAGAAAAGGCCATGCAGATTAGCTTTAGTGTAAATGGACATAGTTGAGGTAAATAAGTACCCCTGAATCGGTGGAGATGGATTACACCCTGCTCTTGCGATGAACAAAATTATGTTATGTCTATGTATTTAGCGGACACTTTTATCAAAAGCGACTTACATATACCAACAGGGGGCCAGTCTCCCTGGACTAACTCGGGCTGAGTGCCTTGCTCAAGGGTACAGCGGTGGCAGTTAGGAATTGAACCCACGACTTGCTTGGCTACTGCATGCTAGCCGAGCTCCTTAAACACTACACTGCCACCGCCCATAAATCAACAGTCTTCTGCTACCATATTTCCTAATGAAAAACATTTATGGCAATGGAGAGGATCAAGAACCACATCACAAAGGCGGTGAACTCACAAATGGACATACTCCAATGTATCGGGCTGAGGGACTAAGGAAGCAAAGGTATTCATCGCTAAAACCATCCACACGCACCTGGAATCCCCCAACTCTATAGCAAGACTTCTGTCTGCTGACTTCTCTTCTGCATTCAACACTTTACAGCCCCAACATTCTGGCCTGGAAGCTCACCAATTCATTTATTTTCTATCTTACGTTTCTTTGCATTTTTATGTTATTTATCTGTGTTCTACTCTATGTGGCTGTGCACATTGCCCCTTGGGGATAAATAAAGTGTTTAGAATTGAATAGTCAATGCACCTCAGAGAACACACCAGAGGATGTTTGTGGAAATACCGGTACATGTGCACAGAAAAGTTCATTAAGGCATGAAATGGCATATACAACATGATTGACAGCTTTTCGTGTCATACATCGATTCCACATGTAAAACATTTAGCACTCTGGGATGTCAGATGTTTTACCAGGCTCGCTGGTAAAAAAAAAAAAAAAAATCTTGAATGCCACATTGCTAGTATTGACCTCTCCAGAATAAGTCCCGCCTCCGTAACTTCCGTATCCATCCAACTTCCGGGCGTGGATTGTCTATGGGAAATAACATGGCGTTTCGAAATATCATACCGGTAAAACATCTGTAGGTAGCGAAGTTGAAAAAGATGGCGGGCAGATTGGCCTACACACTTCTGCCATCTAGTTTCCACTGGATTTTTTTATTGTCGGTGCCGTTTAAGTAGTATACTATAGACTATACTACTTAAACGGCACCGAAAATCAAAAAATCCAGTGGAAACTAGATGGCAGAAGTGTGTAGGCCAATCTGCCCAGCAGCTTTTTCTACTTTGTCACCTACAGAGTTTGACAGGTACGATCTTTCAAAACGCCATGTTATTTCCCATAGACATTTGACTACCGAAGGTTGGATGGATACGGAAGTTAGGAGGCGGGACTTATTCTGGAGAGGTCTATCCCAGTTAAGGACAAGGAGGACAGCTCCACCCCTATTCTAGCAGGTTGCTGGTTAAAAGCGCCACTGCACAGTTACCCATCATGAGAAATACAGGCTCAGTTTGCAAACGTGGTATGTCTGATATATTTTTCTATTTAAAATGTTAAATTACTCTTGATACATATTACATATAACATACATAATATAACATATTAGCTCTCCTCTCTAATAGCCTTTGTTTTCCAGGATTATACTTAATTTGTTGTTTTATTAAACATGCTCTTTAATTTGTATATCTGATTTAATGGTGTTCAATGAAGCTTCAAATCAGTTAATGTGCATGATATCCCAACACCAAATATACTAATGCTGTCCTGCTTCACACCACTGAAAGAGCAAACTTCAGGTCTGCTAATCTAAATATTTCCGCTTTTTGCTGTCAAAATAGTTTATTTAGTCAGGCTTGCGCGTGACCTTTTATTTTCTGTTCTGCTTTTATTCATAGCTGACTTGACAAGTTGAACCTTTCATGTTTGTAAGTTAAAATTGACGCATGTCTGTTATAACCCTTTTTAAAAACCTTGTCTGTGTCTCTGAACACCTGAAGAGGTATGCAGCTGTGATACTGATGTTGTGCACTCTGGCAGCATTAACTAATGCTGCCTGCTGGTTCACAGAAAAGGAAAAACCACGAGGTACAAATATAACTCCATAAATCACACAATATATGATGTAAACCAGCATTACTATCTCTACAAAACATATTAGTCATGCATCTAACACAAAACAATAACCTGTGAATTGTGAAGTAATTGTGGACAGCGATGGAAACACACAGATTGAAGACACAGGTACAAGCATAAAACAAACATATAATCTCATACCATAAACCTATGGCTATATGCTGAAAATCTAAAAATGGCTGTGTGCTTCTGTTCAGCCCAGAACCCTTGCCTGGATGAGTTTGATAATCAGACCTATCCTGTTGTGTCCACATGGAGAAGCAGGAAATGCCAGCGTTGCACTTGCACAGAGAGAGGAATGGAGTGTTGCGACATGTAAGTGGACCACATGACCTTACAGGTCAAAGGTCAATATCTTCAATGCATGTTTTTTTTTGGGGGTAGTGTATAAATCAAGATACACTAGTGTATAAATCAAGAAAAAAAAGAGAACATTTTGAAAGTACTTATCAGCACAAGTTACTTTTTCCATAAATATCCTCAATCAGAAACATAACAAATATTTGAGACATTTGTCCATTGACATTTGATCCTTGTTATTCATTATGTAATCACCACACGCAGTTAATGTAATGCATTTTTTTATAGGATGGGAAGTCCACGTGGATATGACAGTGACTGTGAGGCGCATTATGACTGGGAGAACTGCTCATTCAAAGTAGTTAAAAAGTCTGACAAAGGCATTTCTTGTCCCCACGCTGCTGTTGGGAAATAACAAGGTTCTACAAGTGCATTATATAACATGGATGGCAGAGTGCAGTGCATCTCTGTTGTGTACACCATCTGAGACCATCGATACATGGGGATCAACATCACTAGTGAAATAATAAAAGATATCATGAAAGAAATGTAATGTTTTCCTTTGACACAAATGTTTAGGTGTTTAGGGCTGTTTTTTGTTCCATCGGGATCCTTCATACTCAGTGGAAAGCAGCCCATTTCCATGTTTTCATATGATTGTGCACCTTCTGTCTCGCCACACTAAATATTATTTCAACTCTGGAGCAAGGAATCAATTAAAAGATTGAAAAAAAGCTTTGTGTTGCATTTCTGGACAGTAAGCACAACATGCTTTTTTTATTTTGTGATGCATCATCTTTAGCAAACAGTTTCCCTCATTAGAAATGTTTCCCTTGGACAAAGAACAAGACATTTTTTTTACAAAAACCAAAGAACCCACTTCTAAATACACACTTTATTTTAGTGGTCTTCACAAGTGGATATCCTGTAGTCAGAATAGATTAACAATGTTTTTGAGAGAAAAGAATTGTCAATCGGTCACATTTGACCGCGAACACAACAAGAGTTTTTTGTACCTTAACCTTGACTTGCATCTGATGTCGCAATACATTGTACTTTCATAAAATCATGCAACATATTCTACCTTGTCTGTGGACATTGTTATTTGCAAAGCCGGTGCTGGATAAACAAATAGTTTGTGCGACAGCGGAAGGTGTTGCTTTAAGTAAATTGAAACCAATAATTGGTTCAAGTCAACAGAATGCATTTTAATAGGTTGTATTACAAAGTTGAGACAACGCATACTTTTCAGTGAAGTTAACTTAGAGAGTGTTATTCAGAGCTTAACTAAACTTAAAGCAATGAGTTGAAATAAATAGTGAATCCAATTTGAGTTTACTTAATATATTTGTGTTACATGCTTCAAATGTAAAGCACTTTTAGCTGCATTCTGTGTATGAAAGGTGCTATACAAATAAAGCTTATTATAATAGTATAACTTACAAATAAAAACCCCACCCCCATCTTGCCTGTTCGTAATTCTGAGAAATTCTTGAATTGTGTGCATGTGTGCGTGTATGTACGTGTGTGTGTGTGTGTGTGTGTGTGTGTGTGTGTGCGCATGTGCATGCATGCGTACATATATGTACTGTGTGTGTATGTGTCATACGTATGATGAATGTGAATGTATGTGTGTGCGTGTGTATCTGTTTATGCACATTTGTGCATATGGAATGGGTCAACATGGCCCCTGGAGGCAAACATTGGTCATCCTAGACCAGGGGTGGGCAAACTGCGGGCCGCGAGCCGGTTGGATCCAGCCCGCCAAGCACTTTCATCCGGCCTGCCAAGCATTTAATTTGTTTATCAGGCTACTCGCTATTTTTTGCCTGTGATAGACGAAGTTGCTAGCTTTACTGCAAACTGCTTTTCACTCTCCTTAGAGAACGTTTACAATGTCAATGTCAAAACATCATGTTCAATAGAGATGATAGGCCTATTGATCTCCTTTGCAGCAGATCTAACTTGAACGTTCGCTACTCCATTAAATTGGGAACGTGTCTGCGCTCACAAGAGGGAAAGAGAGCGGCAGGTTCCAGCTGGCTTGTCATTGTTGATAATTAATTGATCTCCTTCTTATAAGAAACTTTTAAAAGGAAATCATGAAGGCAACAGTAGTTCCAACTACTGACCATTTATTAACTGTGAGGGCACAGCCATAGGTACAGCACTAGCCATAGCGGAGCGGGCAGAAGATCATTGAGAAATAAATGTGAATTGTTTTTAACAATTTATACATTTGTTAAACAGCATCAAATTAGCAGTATTTTTTAACCAATTAATATTTTAAAACAAATACTTTTGATAGGCTATAAAAAAATGTGTGTGTGTGTGTGTGCGTTGGGGGACGGGGGCGGGGGTGTTGTGCGGCCCGCCGGCCAATTTTCAAAACCCAATGTGGACCTTGAGCCAAAATGTTTGCCCACCCCTGTCCTAGGCCTTCTCAAGATAGGAACAAAGTAGGAAATGAACACAATTTGACATACATGACTTATTTTTGTGGAAAAAATGTGCTGGACTGGGCGGCGGTCATATTTTGTACCGCTTTGCGGTACATCTAGTTTATTTATGATACTTTATTCATTCATTCAAACAAAATTGGTGTCCTGGTGTATTGGAGTTTTCCTCATTTGTTTAATTAAGGCATTAAAATCAAACTCCAAAAGACGATTTTTTTTATTCCTCTTTTTAGTCAACTTTAGCATGGGCGTGAATACTTTTGCAAGGCACTATATGCATGGATGCTAATGTAGCATGTAGTATGTAAACAATTTAATGAGTACTTACAATTGCAGCTACATATTTGAGAGACTACTGTCTAACAACAACCTATCACTGTAAACCTGAATAGGTTCAATGTACTCAAAACTTTTGTGGTAACCGAGTACATATTAAGAAAATGTATGTACATTGTACATTTAGTATTTCTTAATTAAACTTTACTTTAAAAGTATATTTCCTGTTAACTCATTTTTTTGTTGTTTTAATGCATTTAAAGGTCTCTTGGCTTGTATGTTATTCATACTATAATCTTTTAATCTCTACATACTAAATTAATTCAATAACATTTAGTGACGCTAAGTGAAACTTTATAAATGCAATGGTACATGGTACACTGAAATCTACAAAACATAAATAGATACCTTCTACACATAGGCCTAATTAATGGATTAAATAATAATAATATATATAGACAGCCTCCATTGATACAACTCAAGTTGTTTATTCAGAGGATACTGTATAAAACACAATTGAATATGTCAATGTCACCACTAATGATCAGGCTGAAAACATGTATAAATAAAAGTGATCATAGCTTATGCCTCAACAGCAGATTTGATAGAAATCAACACAAATAATATGTTTATGGCATATGGAGAGATTAAAGGCTCAGGAAAGCATTGCCAATATTTAGGCTTAATTAACTGAATAGTTCTATTTCGCCTTATGTTGGCGTCAGTTTCCTGATTTAGTTTTGTGCTGCATTAATCTGACAAGTCTGCACAAAATATTATCACTGTTGTGATGATGGCAATGTTAATCGTAAACATACCTTGAGATTGTAAGTCGTTTTAGAATAACTGAGAAGTGATTATCATTAGTTTAGCTGTCTGTGGGCAACCAAAGCCTTATGACTCTATGGTAACTTCAGTGCACATGACCTGGCACCGCTCACACTGAAACTCCTCATCGCTGGCGTTGTCCTGGTGGTTCCACTGCACACATATGCAGTGGAACCACTCCATGCACAAGGAGCAGCACACCCACATCACAATGGCTTCGCCTCCTGCCGGAAATATCGTTTTGCACTTCCCACAGACACCTAACAGAAAAGTAGGCAAAGACAAGTCAAATTAAAACACTACCATACATGTTTTTTACCTCCTTATATTCTTATAATATATAATACATTTTACCATTGTCTACCATTGTCTTCGGTGTTTTTTTGCCCCCTCCAGTTGACTTCCTTTTTCTCTTCTGACCTGATTTTAAAATTTGGATTGTTAGATAGGTCATTGGCATATAAGGTAAGCATTTTTTTTTTTAAGTTGGAAGACTGTTTAAACAAGTCTTAATGGCTATGCAACATTTAGTGGGGTTTTAATACATTTCTAGACTGTATTTGTACCACCCAAAAGATGATAGGTGGCAAAAGGTATTTTTTATTTTTTATTGCAGGGACAGGTATTTGGTTTTTCAACATCCAACTTTACATTCAAAATGTGGATAAATACTTTAGAAATTTAAAAAAGTATGTTGTTCAATAGAATATGAATGTGTTGAAATACAAATATGAATGTGTTTGTATTTTGTATGTGACTTTTTGGGACTTTAGCTCATTCACCATATCCCCAGAGTCCGATAAGTTCATACATACCCTTCTCATCATAAGTGCCTCAAAGTGGCTGGCTTCATTGGCCTACACCTCCCAATACTGACAAAACAAAATAACAATGTACAAATAACAGTGTCAAATGAGACACAGCCGTTTTGTAAGCTTATACATACTTGGTACTATGTTCACATTCCAGCGAAGCACAGCTACTTGGACAAAGTGATTTGCAGGCAGCACCTGAAAAGCTCCGGTGTTACTTGTTCAAACCTCAAGGAGCCTTGATTTCCCTGAATGTAAACATAGTCCCAAGTATGGATATTCCTACAAAATGGAAGTGTCTCTTTTTACATTGTTATCTTTCTTTACACGTTGCAACTATACAAATCACAGCATGTAAATAGGAAAATGTTGGAATTTTTTTGTCACTATTGAGGTGTAGGTTAATGAAGGCAGCCACTTCGAGGCACTTGTGCTAAGCTAGGTTAGTCGGTGCGTCTGTAACACCCACCAACATAATAAATTCCCACCATTGTAATAAACCACCAACGTAATAAAAATCTGCACCAAAAAGCACATTTTAAATGTAATAATCCTGCCAACACAATAATTTCCCACCAACGTAATAACTTTTGCCTACTGCCAACGTAATAACCAAATTTCCCACCAATGTAATAATTATTACATTTGCAGGAAGTTATTATGTTGGTGGGAAGTTAAAAAAGTTATTACATTAACTTCCTACCAATGTAATAAATCACTGATTTAGTGATATTATATCTGTTTTATCAGTTGTAAGTGCATAGTTGTCAATAATTGTCACCATGTAAACCATCTCATGACCATAAAACATGGAACCCCTGTCCCCTTTACTTTACTTATACCTTAATCTACTTATTCCTTTATTTATTATTCAACACCTTTACCATGAGCCAAGCAAAGCTACATACCCCTTGTGTTTTTAGGGGTCCAAATAGCGAAGCTGCGGGTTCTGCTTTGTTATGATTTTTAACCCATTCATGAAATTATGTTTCTGCAGCAAAATCATATCTGCAGCCATAACCGTAATATACAGACACCAAATGTAGTTAAGTCCCAAATCAGCGCATGATCTCACAAAGAAGAAATGACCTAATTCCGTCCATAGGGGGCGCTATAATAAGCAAATTTACGTTTTTGCTCGTATTTCAGGAATGGTCATCGTGTTGCCGATCGCCCATGACATCTTATTAAGCCAAGAGCCTGACTGTTTGTAACTGTTTGCGTCCTGTTTCTTGTACTTCTTTACTGAGGGCAATCATATTAATCATTGATATCAATTGCAACAACCAGAGGAATAAAAATCAATTTTACAAAATAGGGAATGCGCTCGATCGGACTTTGACCTACACAAGCAGTAGCCCGGCATCACGAGACTCTAATCATGTATATGATGAGCACTGCATTTATCAGCGTCTCCTTGGCACACATAGAATAGGAAGGGCTGTGCTATATAGAATGGACAATGGACTAGTTGCACGAAAGGCTCTCGGTGAGCTAGTTTATTCCCTGTGGAGCCAGGTGTGTTTGAGCTAGGGCTGTCACTTTATGTTCAAAAATCGATTGCACAATCGATTGGACCAACCAACACAAGTTTAGAAAAGTAAAATAGGGAATCGATTTTAACCAAATATGTACACTTAATTTTAAACTAATTCAACAAATAAAAAAGATAGATGTAACAAAACCCACAAACAAACAGAAAAAGAAAATAAAGAATTCCGAAAGTGCAGTAGGCATTGCGAAAGCTAAAAAGAAAATTCCCACCAATTTTATGCGGCCACTGGAAACAGCTGTTTCAATCGGCTGCTGTGCTGCTGGTGTTTTGCCAAAAAATGGAGGACAACGCGATCAACCTGTGCGACATGAGCGAGACAAGTGATAAGCCCTAATAACTTGAGGAGTTCGATATGGAAGCACTTCGGGTTTTGGGTAGATCAAACTATGAAGGACAAAGCGGTATGCAAACTGTGCAGCCGTGAGTTCCTACATAGGCGAAATTTGTTTGACATTTTTAATCGTAAACACAGCCACGTTGAAGCCTGCAGTAATGTTTTTCACTGATGTTATGGCAGTCCACTCTGCTTATTGTTTTTCGAGAATGTTGCATTCCTGTTCGTCATTGTGCACGAAACTTCACGCCAATAAATCATCAGAAATATTGCTTGTGCGTCTTCAAACGCCCTCTTTACGTTCGCCCTAATGACTGTTAGTTGTCCATGGATTGGCCTATATTTGGCGTTGACATAGTCTTTAGACATAGAAAAACGATTTTACAATCGATTCAATGAACACTTGTCTCAAAAATCGAACGGGATTTTTTCACAAAAGTGACAGCCCTAGTTTGAACCTGCCGCTAATCTGAATGTAATTACTGTCTACACTTCCTTCTTTATCGTAACATGCTAATTCACTTGGTGCCACACCCAACCGGATCCGTGTAGACACTAATTACATTCAGAATAGCGGCACTTCTTGCCACTGCTTGGACCCCGACAATCACCGCTTGCGGTTATATTTTGTTATTATTTCACTTAGATAAATGCCATAATTGCAGTTTGTAGCAGCCCTAGAACCGTATAGTAAACAGATTTTAAATGTAGTATAGGGACAGGCACTGTTTATAGCAGTGGTCCCCAAACTACGGCCCGCCAACTCATTTTAGTAGGCCCCCCAAAACATGCCCGTGGTATATAGCATCTGGCCCGCACGGGAGTACGACATCGTCAAACTATAACCTCCGTAATTTCCCCATTCATTCTCTATGGCGAGTCTTAACAGTACACATGTAATACTCTTTTTGTCCACTGGTGGTTGTTTTGGCGCTGTTTCACGTTTGCCATCGAAAACGGAATGAAATGTAGGCCTACCTGCAAACAATGTAAGAGGCCTATGCTGACTGCATCAGTGCTCAAAGTATTCTAAAAGTTTATCAATTATTCGTTAATAACTAACTAACTTCTATTCAAGTCATATTTCTGGGACTTTCTGGGATAATTATTTCTATTTTTTATTCACACGTTCAAATGTTCATACAGAGTTCAAAGTTCTCATCAGGTGAGTGAAAGTTAGAATGGTGGTCCTTTCAGATGTGTTTGCCAGCACTTTTGATAACTTTAAATTATTTGTAGGATATTGCTTGTTCACAACTTGAGTCTTTTTATTAGTATTATTTCATTTGAGCTACATTTTACACTGATATGGCATGGTGGCAACATAAACACAGCTAGCAATGGTATTAAATTGCAGTAGCCTATGATCAAATGTAATGGAATATTCAACTAAGGTAGACTGCAGTTGTTCACAGCACTAAGCTATTTATGGTTGATATACTCCGAGTCTCTGGCCCTCTCTTAGAGCCAGGCATAGTGAGCTGGCCCTCGGAAGAAAAAGTTTGGGGACCACTGGTTTATAGGGACAGGTCCCAGACTCTTTATGCAAAGTTGATTAGGCATCCATTGTGTTTTAGCCTTACATAGTTCAACACCTTTGGTGTGGGCCAAGCAGATTACTGCACAGGATATCATTGTCTTTCTACCTTTAGTTATTTTCATCACCTTTTTTCTGGGGGCCAAGCAGCTGTGAATCACTCAATGTGTTACTGCCTTCTCGTACTGGGGCCAAGCAGAAAATCTGCAGTGTTTTTTTACTGTTCTGTTTTGTTAATAAATCAAGGTGTCCCAATTTAAAGAAGTAATGGACAAGGCAGAGGCAGAGCTCCATGGCGCCCAGCAGGAGTGGAGGTTCCTCCACCGAGTCCATTCACTCTGTATATTGGGACACCTTGAAGGCCACCATTTCACTTATTCTCCAGTTGGCACTGTGTACACTGTGGGTAGCTTGTTTAGGGTTAATTCTATTGTTATGAAGCCTGCTTCCAGGTTAAACCTTTGTTTACTCTGGTTGTTATATAGTTACCATTCAAAACAGCATTGATATGGAATGGTGATTAACTTTTTACCACTTCATAGTCACCCTACCAGCCAATCAGAAAAGATTATTTCTTCTGGGTGATAAATCATAACACTATAATGACATTCGCTATCGATATAATCACTTTCTTACATACCGTATTTTCCGGACTATAAGTCGCACTTTTTTTCATAGTTTGGCTGGTCCTGCGACTTACAGTCAGGTGCGACTTATATATCAAAAAAATTATATAATTGAACATGTTTTAAAATGTTAATTTATATTAACTGACATGAACCCTACATGAAACACCGTCTACAGCCTTAAGAGAGCGCTCTCAAATGCACAAGTTCTGTGCACTTTCAGTCAGAGATTAGTGCTTGCTATGCCTGAAACACACGTGCATACTTAAATGCTCAAATTATGGCCGGGATTCTATTTATAGCCGGGCCTCAGATTCGACAAATAAAAGCCAGTATAATTTTGCTTCAATTTAACTCATAAAGGAGCTCTTCTTAATAATTTATATTGTTGGTTGGTTTAATATTGTTGCCAATGAAAAGTCATCATCCTACACCATGAGTCTCCAACACTTGCTCTCAATACCAGTCGCACGCAGCCCCTTTCTGAGCTAGAGGCTGAAGCAATAACCTACATTTAAACACAATTGTTGCTGCCAGGCATCAGCCTATGAATTTTATAAAAAAAAAAGTAAATAATGCATTTTTTTCATTTAAAAAATAACTAAATTTAGGCTATCTTAGACCTCTTTGGCTATACGGAATATAAGGTTTCCCTTCCAGCACAGCACATGTTCCATGAATGAATGAAAGCGGATGCCTTATCTCGCAATAAGCAGATGGAAATCCCGACACTCTTTCATACATGAAACTTAATAGTGAACCATTGCCATTGATAGCCTACCGGTATGCCGCTCCTATAACGAAAAGTATAGGCCTATGTCTCACAGTAAAAAAAAAGGCCTATAGCTGACTCGAATAGCCTACAAGCCATGGTCCAAATAAAGGTGCTGAGGATTTACGATAGTCTGTCCCCTAAACGTCACCTCACCCGTTATCTAGACATGCATGAAAATATTGGAAAACAAAACTCACAGCCATGCAATATTTGATCGCTGTTTTGCTACTAATTATCTTTCACGTGAATATGCACAGAAAGTGAAAGTAGGCCTACTATGCGCTCCATGTCTGTAGCTGTCTGTTCACGTCCGCAATCGATTATAACGTTCCTCAAATAGAGAACACATCCATGTTCTCTTGCGTTATATTATAGGCTGTCATGCTTCTGTGTTTGCAAAATTCCTGACGGTTCCTGATCGCTAAACGTTTGTTTTCCTTTCCTGTCGATAGCGGTTGATGTAGAAGCACCTATAGGCTACAAATCCTGCTGAGAGAGAGAGAGAGAGAGAGAGAAAGAGGCACACCTAAAGTGGTCCTGCGCGCGCGTGTGTGTGTGTCTCTGCATGGGGTTCAATTGAAGTCAGAGTTGGTCCGTCCAGTCAATAGTCCCGCATTCAGGTCGCTGCATTATTAGATTAAAGTCAGACAGCGCTGTAAAATATGTGGGAATTTCTCGCATTGTGATGGCTAGAGTTGCGGGACTTAGTATGCTCAATCCTTAGTAATAATTTATGCGCAATACCCGCAATCCGCGCTGAAATTTAGGCCCTGGTTTTAAATGCGCATCTTTTTTTCTCGTGCTCTCTTGGAGGTGGCCAGCGATCATTTGTTCTGTTGCCAGCTTGTGCCAATATATATCGTCCAAAATGCTTGATTGCATTGCATTCTCCACATTTTTAGCTAAATTTTCATGTACCACATTAGCATTTTTGTTCAGTGAATCTTTTGTAAATTGCTTTACAATTACCGTCGGGCCTATTGCCTGGCTTGCCTCAGCTTCGGTCACGTCCTTTTAAAACCGTTTTTTTCTCTATCATGAGTATTTAATCTGCTGCCAGCTTGTAACACCACATCACCCAAAATGCTTGATTGCATTGCATTCTCCACATTTTTAGCTAAATTTTCATGAATCATATCAGCATTTTTGTTCAGTGAATCTTTTGTAAATTGCTTTACAATTACCGTCGGGCCTATAGGTCTATCGCCTGGCTTGCCTCAGTCATGTCTAAAACTGCATCTTTTTGTGACTCCACTTCGCCCAACATGCTTGATTGCATTGTATTCTCCACATTTTAGTGTACCACATGGCATTTTCTTTCAGTGAATCTTTTGCTTTGCAATTACCTTCCTGCCCTCCTCTTGGCTGCATTCACTCCTTCGTCTTAATTAACAGTAATCTTTTTGGCCTCAATAATCCAGTTACATAGTCTCTGTTTTTGGTTTTGGATTTTGTGAAATACTTTTCTAAATAAATGCGACTTATAGTCCAGTGCGGGAATCTGTGCATCTCAAAATCCTCTCGTGAATGATCCGCCATTTAACCTTAACAGAGCGGAGCTCAGCCCTATCTAGAGCCGTCTTGTGCTGGTGTGTTTGCACTTTACCGCGCTGGTCGGGGAAACAAATAAACAAACTCGTTAGTGGGACGAGTACATAAGTAGGCCTAGTTCTAAGTTGTGTTTTAGCATTATATTTGCATTACTTTAGCTTGGGTTTTGTATTATTACCTAGAAATATGCTAACCATTCGTGCTTCAGTTCCAGACAGGTCATCAATAAGTTATTAAAACCTTCGGGGCTAACGCCTTTCATTTCTGCTGCAGCAGGTTGTGCGCAACAGAGTAGAGATACAGTCTGAGGAGTTGCAGCTTTATTCAGTTACCCGCAGTTAAAACTAAACCTAAGTTTCCCTCACAAACTCTGATTTGGTCGCTATACTGTAGCTTATTCCAAGCTGAGCCGTTTATGCCGCTTTTAGTCCTAAATGAAAACGATTCAAACTCTCTAGCCACTCACTTTCGCAATTCACTGGACGCCAGGTTCACTTAAAGGAGCCACACATACTGTAGGGCTAGGCTACTGTTATGTTGTTGACTGCCGTACTATTGAGGACTATTATGAGTTCTGTCCATCATTTGGTGGTAGGTAAAATTACTGCAATAAAATTATGCTTATTAAATGCTTTCCCCAAATCACTTTTCACATTTTTTTTCAAGAGTAATATTATCGGTTATCGTATCGGTATCGGCCACAACAAACCAATAAATATCGGTTATCGTTATCGGCCCTAAAATTCCATATCGGTGCAGCTCTAATGTATCAGGTAGAATTTAGTGATGATAAAGCATGAAAATAGTGGAAATAACTTAGTATTATGCTCAAACAATTAAATACTGAGACTGTCACAGATTAACCCCTTATCCCCCATGAAAGAGACCTGCCATCAAACAGGGGCGGAGTCAGTCATTTGAAACATTGGGGGCTTAGCCCAGTGTCACACACAGGAATGCTAGGGGGGTCCGGGGGCATGCACCATGTATATTATGTCTATGGCATGCACTCCCGGCAGAACATTTTGAAAAATAACCCCTTAAATAATGACTTCTAGTGAATTCTGTGTAAACTAATGGACACATTGAGACTTTAAAAATGTGAGACTCAAGGTATATCTGACTGGCACTTTGGGTCTTTCAAGAGGGGTCTATAGGCATAGCCTATCTGATCAGCAGGCACTTAGTTATTTAAGTGTTTTTTATTTGTTATGGTTTGTATATTATAGGCTAGTATACTATGCTGAGATAACCCTGATGGGATGCTACAATACATTTTTTACTTTGAACTCTGGCCAAAGTAGCCAGGTTTAGCACAGCCCCACACATTGTGAACCCACTTGTTATAATGTTTAGTGGAACACATGAAGCTAAGTTTAATCCAGGGCTCAAAATGGGGGGGAATTCCCCCCTTCAGTGCTTCACATAGGGGGACTAATTCAGTTGGGGAGGGGGGGATACATTTTACAAACTAAAATCGCATTTTCTTTATAGGCCTACAGGTGTCAATGAGAGAACACTTACACTTACATGATTTTGGTTTCGATTTTCTAATTGGAGTAAGTCTTTGTGACAACACGTCATGATACATTTGATAATGTTTGATCGTTGTTTTGGTATGAAGCATCTTTTACGTAATTAATGCACACTCTAGAACAGGGGTCCCCAACCTTTTATGTACCATGGACCGGTTTGATTCCTATTTGAAAATTGAACAATATGAACTATGAATATTGAACAACTTGAAGCTACATCTATAAGTGTGAACATGCTTAACAAAATATGGGAACAAAACATGGGAACTAAACGTGCATTACTTAATATAATCAGTGGGAGCCCTGCTTGTTTCCCTGCAACAAGAAGCTTCCATCTGGGGGTGATGGAAGACAGTGACACCCTCAGTGTGTCTGAAATGTCCAGTCGATGGCGCAATTTGTTGCAGTCATTGCCGAAAACCCGGCCTCGCATACATACGTGGTGGGAAACGTTTTCAGCGCTTTTACGGCTATCTCGGGATATTCTGCTTTGGTTTTGATCCAAAACCCGCCAGAGAGGTTTCCTTTATACACACTCTTAAGACCACCGTCATTTGCAATTTCGATCAACTGCTCTTCCTCCCTGCGCTGACAAGTTAGGACTATTCGGATATTGACAAATGGGTTGTGGACCCACTCATTGGTTTGCCGTGAATCTTTGAAGGATGGGAAGTAACGCTCAAACTCATTTGAGAGCAACAAGGTGATCACAAGCACCAGCTATGAGAGAAAGGGCCCTGCCTCAGTCTCTCCCAAAACCCCCACTACTTTTTGGAACATATCAAATACACCCTGGTCCACTTTCGCCGTCCCTACAAATCAAGCTTGGCTTTAAATGCAGCGACTTTATCTGCCAGTTTAAAGACAGTCGTCATTCTCCCCTGGAGTGACAGGTTGAGGTCATTAAGCAACCCGAATATGTCACACAGGTAAGCGAGTTTTGACACCCAGTCCTCATCACTAAAATGTGCAGCTAACGGTGACTTTTTTTCTGCTCTCGCAACTCAAACACTCTGGCCAGTGCTAAAGATGCTTGTTTTTTGTTGCTCATTCTAGCAGTTTAGCTAACTTTGTGTGACACTCCTGCCCGCTCACTGAGATCCTCCTCAGCAGGCCTACTGCATGCCCCTAATGTGAACCTCAGCACCCAGGGAGAGAGGGCTTTCAGCTACATAGCCCCCAAGCTGTGGAATTCACTGCCAGACTACATGAGACATTGTGACTCAATTACTGACTTTAAAAAAGCACACTTAAAACATATCTCTTCAAGATGGCTTATGGACTGACTGACTGACTGATTTTTACTTTTTTTTTTTTTTACTTTTACTTTTAATTTATTTTTTGAGATGACTATAATTTTACAACCTTTTTGTTTTTGTTTATTTGTGAAGTGACCTTGGGTGACATGAAAGGCGCTCTAAATAAAATGTATTTTTATGTAATGTATTATTATTATTATTATTATTATGTCTTGACAATAGTTTTTCTTACCGGCTTGCTGTTAAAAATGACTGCGCCGCTCTGAACTTACCTGCCAGGTTTATGACGTAAACCGCTATATCTCGGCTCTGGCATTGCCTAAACTCATCGGGTGAGATTATCTGTCAATATTGGGCTTTGAAAATAAGGGATAGCCTATTTTCTCAGTAGTAGCCTACATTTTGTAACATTTATAGAGAAACCAAGGGGAAGCTAAATTAGAAATTAGAATCGTTGGAAATTGAAAACATATACAAAAAAAAGATTCGGGGCTTTTGAAAAAAGATTCGGGGCTTGAGCCCCCGAAGCCACCCCCTCGCTCCGCCAATGCCATCAAACTTTTAAAGAACTAAATAACAAGAATGTTGTTGAATAGTGTAAGAACACTACAAATAAAAGGGAGTTTTTCCTTGCCCCCGTCACTCTCCAAATAAAATGTAATTGAAAATTAAATTGATTATCAGTTGTAAATTCAAATGGACGACACAGGCAAACCGTTTGAGATATTCACCTGAAACTTCAGATTCCTTTGTTTGGTAAGGCATATTTTCACCGCTTTTCAGCAAAATCTGAGAGGTGTCATGTACATGGGTGGCTGAGTTGGCGTGGAATGACCCTTCAGGCAAGTAATAACAATAACAAAAAAACACATCCATGTAACTTTGCTTGGCTCCTTGTAATGGTGATGAATAATAAGTAGAGGTATAAGTAAATGGTAAATGTGAGGGGGTCCATGTTTTATGGCCATAATGTTATAACTTTTTTAACTTCCCACCAACGTAATAACTTTCTGCAAACGTTGGTCGGAAATTTGGTTATTACGTTGGCAGTAGGCAAAGTTATTACGTTGGTGGGAATTTATTACGTTTTGTGCAGATTTTTATTACGTTGGTGTGTTTTTTATTACGTTGGTGTGTTATTACGTTGGTGGGAAGTTATTACGTTGGTGGGTGTTACATGCGCCAGACCAAGTAACTACACGTACAGAGAGAAGGGTATGTATCGACTTATCGAACTCTGGGGAATGCGGTGAATGAGCTAAAGTCCCAAAAAGTCAATGTGTTCCTTTAAGAGTGTTTAATCTACTCTGTCTTTGTCTAAATTAGTATTTTACCTGGTTCTATCACCTGATGATGTGCAATGTCACGTCACTGACCCAGATATTAATAGTGAATAAAACTCTATACTGTACCTTCTGCCGGTGCTGGGGCCTTCCTTTTCTTGGATGAGGAAATGGCTCTGGAGTGGTTAGAGGAAGATGGGGAGGAGGCATGGGCACGGGCACTGGGGGTTTTCCTGGAGGTCGCAACGGGGTTGGTGGTCTCTAGGGCGATGTTGTTGGCTTGCTCCCTCCGTTGTCGGGGCCTCTGCTTCTTTGCCTCTGCGGACTGTTGTTTCTTCTTTACTAGGAGTCTCTCGTAGTCCTCATCAGTGATGGGGGGGATCCACCCTGCTTCCACCAACATGTGCTTTAGAGAAGGGGTCAGGGGAAGTGAAGAGCCTGGTGTTTGGGAGGAGCCTATGGGTGGAGGGGGTGCAGAGGACAGTCCAGTGGTGGTGGTGGCAGTGGTCGGCTTTCTCCTTCTGAGGTGGCTGGATTTGATGGCTGCCCTTCTTAGAGGGAAGATGCCACACTTCTTGAACCCTCTCACCACAACCCCTTTAGCCTTTGCCCGCTGGTATGGGTGGTGGACAATTTTGGCAAATTCCGTCCGACTCACAATATTATTGTTTGATTTTTTTAAACGGCTGAGATTGCCAGTCACCGTGGCAAAATCTGCCTCTAAATGGCCAAAGAAACCCACTTCCAGGGGTTGAAGGACATGGGAGGTGTGTCGGGGTAGATGTAGCAGTATGACACCCTCCCTCTTAGCCGCCTCGACGACTGGGGGCGAGGGGTGGGCCTTGTGTCCATCAAAAATAAGGAGCAGAGGGCGCTCCTGCCTCGCGTGAAGGATGAAGTGCTGGAGCCATCGTAGAAAGAGTTTACTATCCATGTTCCCATCTGGAGATTTCCCATAGAGGGCATTGGGGGGCCCCCCGGTTGTGTACTGGCCCCCAGGAAAGTACTTGGGATATATTATCAGAGGTGGTATGTCCTCCCCAGCTGCATTGAAGCAGGCCAGGATCGACACATGGTCTCTTGTGCTGGGGGCCTGCAGAGAGGGGTGTTTTGTCTCCCGCTGTGACATCAACTCGGTTTTGTCGCAGTGATACACCTGTGCTGGTTTATTCCTCAGCCCGTGCTCATTCACGGTCTTCTCCAATAAGTCAAAGAAGTGAATCACCGGCTCCAGTGTTACACAGGTGGACCTCAATCGGTCAATGTTCACGGAGTTCATGCTTATAGCCGCGTGCCTCTTCTTAAAACAGTGGTACCACCTTACACCTAATGGTCGCAATTCTGGCTTTCTGGTCCTCTTCCTCAACACCGCGGTGGCATATGCCTGGAGCCGGGCCCTTGTAATTGGGAACCCATGGTCTGCACAGCACTGGTAATACTCCACTAAAGCTTGCTCTTCCTCCACTGAGAGTTTTTGGCTTGGGCCTGTACGGCAGCCATGGGTAACCACCCCCATCACTCGGTCCCTCAAGGTGTTGCGAGGGACGTTGAAGACCTGACATGCCTGGCGCACTGGCATGCCTTCAGCCACCTTCTCCATTGCCTGCACCATGTCCTCATCTTTCCATTGCTTTTTTAGCCTCATTTTCTATAGGTATGATTAGAAAAGGAAAAGAAAGGTTACGGTTATGGTATTTAGACACTTTTGTTCAAAGGCACATACAAATAACAACAATACAAAGTAAAACTTAACAGTAAACAATTTAACTACATTATGGAGAATAGCAATAATAAAGAACAATGTCAATTCAATCAATAGTCTAATGCTTGCAATACACTCAATTTCTAGTATTTTAGACATTATTATTATTATTATTATTATAAATGTTGTTCTTATTGTTGTTGCTGCTTGAACAGCGCATGAAACAGAATTAAGAGCTCAGTAGTAGGCCTAACTGTAGCCTACATATTTAAAAACAATCTTGAAAATGATTACTGTTGGCATTTTTGTCTGTTATATTGCAATAGCTACCAAACTGATTGGTATAAGTGTCAAAACAATAGTAACATTAGCCTAGAGGGACGTTGAAGACCTGACATGCCTGGCGCACTGGCATGCCTTCAGCCACCTTCTCCATTGTCTGCTCCATGTCCTCATCTTTCCATTGCTTTTTTAGTACCATGTTCTATAGTTATAATTAGAAAAGGAAAAGAAAGGTTACGGTTATGGTATTTAGCAGGGACTTTTGTCCAAAGCCACATACAAATAACAACAATACAAAGTAAAACAGTAAACAATTTAAAAACTACTACTACATAGGGCTGGGTGATATATCGATATAAAAGATATATCGATATATTTTAAAATGCGATATGGAATTAGACCATATCGTATATATTGATATACAGGGTTCTAAATTAACACCGGCCAACCCGCCAAATGCGGGTAAAAAATAATTTTGGCGGGTGTTAATAAAAACTTACTAGCCAATTGGGCCGGTGATGCATGAGGCATTACATGCATGATACATAAGGCTCTGTTCTCGGTCGCACCAATATATCCCCTGGCAGTACTTGCTACAATTCATGACCACTGTGCCTTAATGCTACGTGATGACGTTTCATACGCCCATTGCCTGCGTGCAGTTTGCGGTTAAACCAGCGCGAAAGACCATGGAAACACAAGGAATTAGAAGAACGAACGGAGCCAGAGCAGGGAGCATAGACTGAAAAAGGAAAGAGTTAGCCAGTAAAGTAAAGTAAAAAGTACATGACACAAATACATAACGCGTTACGAAACATTAACGTAAAACGCATTGTGTTTACCTATTTCCTTTGTGGGGGGCTGATGATGTCACGTCGGAGGCGCAAAACCTGAAGCAGCAAGATCGTTTTAAAACTGAACATTTTCGCCTACATATTGTCTATGGAGTTAGCTGAAGATGGAACATGAGATGCTTGTAGGCAAAAATTTTCAGTTTTAAAACGCCCTGTGCAAAGGGCACCGAGAGGCAGAGGAGGGACCAACATTTAGCCAATAAATAGTAGCTGTAGGCTACTGCAAACTGTTTTTCACTAAATGTTAGAGAAAGTATACAATGTCAACATGCACCAACAGCATGTTACATAAAGATGATACTTTTTGGGTCATCTCTCTATAAAGATCCAACTTGAACGTAGGCCCTATGCTTCTCCAGAGAACGCGTCTGAGCACGCACAAGATGGAGAGAAAATGAGTGGCAGGTTCCAGCTGGCTTGTTATTGTTGATGATAATTGATATCTCCTTTTTATTAAGTTAAGATTAAACTAAATGCGGCGGTGGTTGGGACAGACTTATGGGGGCGAGAAGAGGAATGAAGGGATAAGGATATCGACAGAGAAATAGATAGATACTGTAGACATCCCAAACATGAAATGAAGTATTTGCCCTTTCTGTGTATATTTTGTGGTATGTATTCATGCCAAAAATTTTAATAAAATGATCAAATGCATTTAGGTGACACTCATCTCATAAACTCATAATTCTCTTATTTTCACCGGAAAAAAATTTGGCTACTAGAAATTCTGATTGGCTATAACTTTTGAAATTTACCAGCCACATTGGCTGGTGATCAAAAAAGTTAATTTAGAACCCTGTCGATATAGTTCAAATTTGTGCCTTGATCCATGCTCCATGCAAGCAGCTGACCGGAGCTCTCTGAACTGCTCCCCTCTCTGCACTGCTGTGAAACTGCACGCTACTTTTCTCATATAAATATATTTATTTCAGAAAAAGATTGGCCTATTTTATTTTATAGGCTATTTTTATTTAAGATATTATTTTATTTAAATGTGCACCTTACGGAGCTTTGATTTAAAAAAAAAGCACTCCAGTTTTATGTTTACATTTTATTGTTATTTGAGTAGTGAGTTTTCAATAACAATTATTTGACTGAACATTTCATTTTACAGCTCTAACTTTGCGGAAAAAATATCGGGATATATTGTATATCGATATTCAACCTAAATATATCGGGACATGACTTTTGGTCCATATCTCCCAGCCCTACTACTACATTATGGAGAATAGCAATAATAAGGAACAATTCAATTAAATTAATAGTTTGCTTGCAATACACTTAAAATTCTAGTATTTTAGACATTATTATTATTATTATTATTATTATTATAAATGTTGTTCTTATTGTTGTTGCTGCGTGAACAGCGCATGAAACAGATTTGAGAGCTCAGTAGACCTAACTGTAACCTACATATTTAGCCAAATTCAGATCATATTCCATGATTTATAGCCTATTATCACCTGGAGAGAAGAAATACTCTTTTGCTGATTGGCGGGTTCGTTATCGTCGGGGAGTTCTTTGCCCCTCGCCCTCGTCACAGGACACCTCGAAGAACGATATCGTTGGGGATAACTTTCAGAGCGATTTTTAGAACGATAAAAAGCAATCAGAACCCGTCACATTCATTAACACAAGGAGAGACTTTGTGTAGGCTATCGTATCGTAATACTCTGCGGTGTGTATGTTCTCTGCCCGTCTTTCGAATGCAACGTTGACATTTCTAGACAAAAAAAAGTATATCCCAAGAAAAGTGTTTTTTGAGGGGTACAGCTCCATAGACCTCCATTCATTCTGTACTTAATTCGTGAGCGCCCTCACGTGGAACTGCAACCAGTTCAGAAACAGGAAGTTTCCCGAGAGTGGCGGCAGAGAATGTCTAATAAGGGTGGCGGTCCCCTTTCTCTAGGCTACAGCACTTCTAGACTGTATTTTGAATTTTTAGTCCAAGATGAAATACGCTTTTGGGGCGCGATCTTACGTTGTTTCGGAATCCGTCGTCCTGGTTGCAGAGAATGTCTAAACGGGCTCTGTTGGTAGATAAACGAGTTAAACGGGTTCTGGTCATAGGTTCTGGTAGGAAAATTACGTAGAGGGCGAAAATGGGACGCGGGCGGAAATAAGTCACCTGACCATAGCTATTAACAGTAAACAAAATGAAAACCAGTTACTTACCAGATTAGAAGGCTAACTACAAACAGAGTCTTCTTTGGCTGATTCGCTGGAAACGCCTGAAAGTATAATAAAATACGTTCATCGTTTTACACGAACGTCTCTCAAGCTCACCTAACAGTAGCCATCTTGATTTGTCCGAAGCCTGCAAGACCACAAATATAGGGAGGGAAAGTTATCTCATCGCCCCCTACTGGTTGCGTTAGAGTTTAGCGGAGTGGATGGGATCTTTTTTTTTTTTTTCGTATCTCGGTCCACATCGGGAACTTGAATGCCTTATGATGTTCATTGGGTCACCTCTATTGATTCAACTGGTCGTAGACCTAGGCCTACTTTATCTTTAGGACCACATGAATTGCTTTGATTTTTTTTTGTAACATGATAACGTTGATAACGTGATAACGAACTGCAACATTAGATCTGGAAGGTTACCAACTGACTGGAGAAGCTGTGCATTCCGTACCTTCACAACAATACACATCCAGGTGAAATTGTGAAGTTGTATCCCTTTATCAGAATGCTGTCAACATACATTTTATAGTAGTCATATATCTGGTGCATCCCTCCTTTTTAACCCATTTATCCAGTAGGCTACCTATACAAAGTATACAATAGGCCTATGATGGAAGCTTCAGCCTGGAAGCAATGGATCTTAAAATGTACAGTCCTTGGACTGGCAGGGAGAGAAAAAAAGAATGCCTCTGTTATGGTGATGCACTCCAATATGCACAGTAGCCTAATACAAATCCTTGGATGGAGAAAAACAAATAGAATTTTGCAAAAAATGAAATACACTACAGCTAACCCACAGGGATCTCAAGCTTTCAACAAGCCTAGGCCAGACGATTCCTATCAGTACTGAACCTGCACACTGGGACCACATTTATCAACACAGACCTCGATCGTGAACTCAGTCTTCACTCAGAACCCAGTGGCCTCATGCAAATGGGCAATTCAACCCCCTCAGTGGCTATATCAGAGCTTTATTACACATGACAAGAGGCCCCGGCTTTGGGAAAAGCATGGTGCACTCAGCCAAGGGCTGAGCTGCCAAAGTCAGCTTTGAATAGAGCTCTACACCACTAGATGGCAGTAGTCAAAGTCAAAGTCAAAGTCAGCTTTATTGTCAATTTCTTCACATGTTCCAGACATACAAAGAGATCGAAATTACGTTTCTCACTATCCCACGGTGAAGACAAGACATATTTGACCAATTTTAAGTCCACAGACAAACATAACATTCAAGTAAACAAAAAAGTAAGTAAATAAGTAAATAAGAGGGCACATATAATAATAATGAAAAAATAAGAGCAGCAAAATTTTGTTGAAATTGTGCATAGACAGTCAATAAAATACTAGTGCAAATACTGTAAAATACTATAAAATACTGTTTGACCTAAGTAATAAAGAAAGTGGCATAGTGGTGCAAGTTATGTAAGAGCAGCAGAAGTGTTGTGTTTTCAGGACAACAACACCAAGTTGTAAAGTGTACAAGTGTGCAAGTGTTCAAGTGTGCAGGTGGAGTAGTGCAGGCGGCCATTGTGGGTCCAATGTCCAGGATGTTATGTAGCTGAGGGTGGAGGGGGGAGAGGAGGGAGAGAGTTCAGCATCCTTACAGCTTGGTGTATGAAGCTGTTAGTGAGTCTGGTAGTGCGGGAGCGCAGGCTTCTGTACCTCTTCCCAGAGTAGCTGAGTATCCACTCCGAGAAGCAGGGAAAGGCTGCAGTTGTTATGGACTGTTTTGCAGCCATGATGCCATGGGATCATTTATTCATTGACACAATGACCAAAGTAGAGCTACAACAATGGAGTGGTAGAAAAAGAATAACAGACAACATGATACTCCATACAAACTCAGCTTAGGACTTGTGTGGAAAAAAGTGGACAAATTCCAACACCAGATGATACATTTACAGGCACCCACCTACTGTAACAACTTAATTGTTCTCTAAATGACAACTGAGGAGTACTCTCCATCACATATTCCAAAAGTGCGATAGCAATGAAGTTATTGAGGAGCTGATTCAAGGAGGGTAGTAACACACTTGATCCAACTATATTATTTCCGTTAAAAGTAAACAGATCAAGTTTATATGTGCAAATAAGATCATTAATTAAACATGACGTGTTTGAAAATGATTCGATAGTCATAAGCACTAGTTTTATTGTAAGTGTAGAGGTTATGTGATCTGGTGAGGAATTCTGAAGTTATTGTTGTACAGGTAGGACATTTGAGTGGTTTACCCTTTAAGCTATGCACCCAATCCTTCTATTTCTGTCAAGACAGGAACAGATAATGAATGTAACACATAACATGTGTTAGTCCTGTGGATATATGTCTGTGTGTAATGGAGTGAATGTGTCTACTCTATGTTTCCTATGTGTTTTATACTATTCCTATCAGTGAGACCAAAGAAAGATAATTTTCATGCAAGCATGACAGTAAAGTATATTCTATTCTATTCTACAGTATGGCTCCCGGCTTGTTCTAAAATCTACAGTCAGTACCATTTCTATTGCAAAGACTCACAACATATTATACTGCATTTAAAGTCATGATTTGTTTCTTGCTGCTGCTAGTCTTCAGAAATCCTTTTGAATGGGGTGGGAGGGGCAGAGGTGCTCTGCACTTTTGGATGCTGTAAGAGTTGTGAAAACAGCTGAACGTTTCGGGTTAGTAAAAGACACTGTATGGTGATTAACTGGGGGAGCTGTTTTTGGGCTAGAAAAAAGCTGCCATTCGGTAGCAGCCTCTGCATATTTGCGAAGAAACTTCAGATGATTTGGTGGGGATGGTGATGAGAAGTCAGGGGAGTTGGGGTGGGACATTGGGGATATTTGTGAATGCCAAAACTGCTGTGAATCATAGTTCTGGCCCTGGGGAGTTTGACGAAGATGGTTTGCATTGAGTAAGGAGAGTTTGGGTGGGATATTGTGTCAGCCTTTGGATGGTTGTCTATAAGTGACACTGATGTTTCAACATGACCCTTCACTTCCAACAGTGTCCCGGCAGCCTTGGCATAGGTGACATAGATTTCTGCTATGCAAAATCTCCATTTGACTACTGAGAGAGAGAGAGAGAGTATAAGTATATATACTCTTTTTATCCCGTGAGGGAAATTTGGTCTCTGCATTTATCCCAATCCGTGAATTAGTGAAACACACTCAGCACACAGTGAACACACAGTGAGGTGAAGCACACACTAATCCCGGCGCAGTGAGCTGCCTGCAACAACAGTGGCGCTCGGGGAGCAGTGAGGGGTTAGGTGCCTTGCTCAAGGGCACTTCAGCCGTGCCTACTGGTCGGGGTTCGAACCGGCAACCCTCCTGAATTTCTTCTTGGGGATCAATAAAGTATCTATCTATCTATCTATCTATCTATCTAGTTGTGACCTGAGAGAACAGTGGCGCAAAGGGCTTTGCCAGACCTCAGGAATCCAAACATAGTGTGCTGGGTTACTGAGGTCGGCCCTGGAAACAAAAGCCTGTCCGTGGGCAGCCTTTGAGACCGAGCTGAGGGTTATCATCAGCAATTGTGTCAATGACATATTAACAGCAGAGATCAATGTGTCTTTTACAACAGTTGACTGTATCCTGACTACAGGTTATTTTATGGGTTTTTTTTGTGTAGGTTAAATATCAACGTTGGCCGTTTTGTAACTTTGACCAACTTTGTTCAGGTACAGTGCATTGGAATGAATCATTCTCCATAGATTCCACACCGTACTACATATAAAAAAAGACAAAAGTCACCACAAAATGCTGTTGTACAAGCCAGTTTAATGACAAAAGCTGGCAATATTTCTTGTAGGTTTGGGATAAGTAATTTAAAGAGAAAAGGGGTATACATTCAAATCAGCTTGAAGTCATGGGTAGTTGGTGCTCTAAAAGCATAGTGGGCACAGAAGAAATGCAGGCTACATTCAAAGAGCCCTGTGTATGTAACCGAGGTCGTAATTCGTCCGCCGCTCACGGCCTCACACCTCCACACTCACCGGGATGGGAGTCAAACGCTCTAACCACTGAGCTAAAAGCCCAGGCTTTCAGGGGTGTGAGGATTTACACGGGCAACTAGCACGCTACCTCAGTTCCCCTCCGTTACATGTACACCCTATAAGGACAAAATATAAATGTAACTTGTTTGTACAGGCTGTGTACAAAATAAATAGGCCTAATCCCAAATATGCTTCTGTAAGACTGTCTGACAGACCCAGCTCACCCACTGCAGCTGTGTTTGTTAGCAGCGGGGTCTCAAATGTTTTGGCCCACTTGCTTTGCTCAGTTTGCTTTTGTTAATGACCCAACACAGATAAAGCACCCAGAAAAAAAGAGAACCCCCCACCCAGACAAACAGAAAAAGTGCAATGCATTCCATCACATGGATCAAAGAATAAAAAAAGCACATAAATGTTACACTCATATGCACATGGAACCGTGTTTAGTTTGCATGTCTTCCAGACAGATCTGTTTGTAAGACCATGTTTGGCACTAGATGTGAATTAGCTTCCAGTATCAGGCTATTTACCTCTAGCTCTGCACTCCATTCCTGGACTGTAAACATACCTTTTCACTGGTTTCACAAAATTGTGTGTTGCAACATCATTAGCAAACAGTCTATCAACAGGTCCTAACTGAGGATGCTCAAAGCATTCAGTTTCATACATGTCTCACAAATGAAGAAGCGGATCCTAATACACAGTGGTCAGACCTGCAGACTGTAAAGGTCTGTGTTTCTGGACAGCCTGATATCAAAACAAGTGTTCTGGAAGCGAGACATCCACAAAGTGGTTAAAAAGGGCAACACTATTACGTACAACCCACAGCATAATTGGGAAATAACAAGCTTGCATTATGCATGGTTAAATGGTATAAGTTAGGCCTATTACACAACATAAATGTGCTGGCGACCCAAATAAAATCTCCTGCGACCCAACCGTGGGTTGCGACCCAGTCTTTGGGAACCAATGGCCTAGAAATCTAGACACACCCTAGCGGCAGCAAATTTAATTGCATTATGTGCATAATTGCATTATGTGCATTATGTAACATGGTCGACAGAGTGCAGGTGACAGTGTCACAGGCTATCTTCACATTAGTGAAATAAAAATAACATTAAAGGGATAGATGTTTTCTTTTGATGCAAATAGTTGCTCAAAGCAATACAATAGAAGAATAGATTTTTATGTTATGACTACCAAGTTAGTCAAAAACTGTTTAAAAAGGTCATGATCCTACCCCATCAAACACATTACATAGTGCAACATCAAAGCATTCCAGGTGCGCATTGGCAAAGTCTCCATATTATAAGTGTGTTAGAATGAGTTTGAAGCCATTCAAACGCAAAATTACTGCACTGCACTTTTAGCTTACTGAGGAACCTGGAATAGGTAGAGAATTCTATCCGGTTGTTAAGCCCTGTTTGTTGCTCAAGAACATGAACTTGAACGTTCACCTTTGAGAGGGTTTGTTAGTGAACACCCGGAACAAAGAGATCTTTTGTGTCATTGTGTCACTCTCATGGTTACCATATCTCCCCGCACAAATCCTTTCAGCTTCCTACCTCTTCCTGAGACCAAAGGCCCCAGTGTAATCATTCTATCAGCACCCTGAAAGATGCCACATGAGCAAACCAGGGCCTGCAGAGCAAAGCATCCAGCCATATAAATCTGTTGTCTGAAGCCTCTGCAATTGAGCACATCTCAATTCACATTTATTCATTTAGCAGACACTTTGTTGTCCAAAGTGACTTACATATGTCAACTATATTAGAAGGGATTACATTGTCCCCGGAAAAACTCCACCTGTTGAGGAGTGAATTCTTTAAGACAATGCCGTTCTGCAGAGAGTGAATTATTTTCCTGGCTCCTTCTAGAATTCTACACGAACATTCTATAGTTTCAGTGTTCTTAAAATTGTTTAATGGCAGGAAAGTCCCTGAGGGTAATTGTTGCGTCATGGTATAGAACCTTTTTCAAAAACTTCTAATCGAATATTTGTGATCGTACTCCCAGGAGCCCAGCTGCATCTGATCACATATTTGTGACCGTACTCCTCAACAGGTTAACCACTACACTGCATCGCTCAATCTCAAACACATATGAGAAATGGTGTACTGATATTCATAAACACATCTTGTACAATCATCCTCTTTGTTCCCGACAGCAAATAGCCAAATTCATATAGGTGACCTCAGTCATCTGAATCTGAAAGAATGAAGATCTCATAGAAAATCAGGAAAACTCCAGGTCCATCTGATATTTTTTGGACGCCTTCCAAGTTGTCTTGAACCCTTTGCAACACAATATGTGAGGTTAAACTTGTCACACAGTTATTAATGGTAAGGCCGACAAGTTCATGCATTTCTTATATATTGTCAGATATTGTATAGCACAAGGAAATCCTACCCAGTATACACTACAATTAGCCTGACGAGCCAGACGCATATTAAAATGTAGGGTCTGGGGATACAACATTCGCAGTGCTCAGTTCGAGGGGCGGGATAATTAGTTGTGTTTCAAATTCCCTCTGCATGCAATAGGATAGCGCTACAACTCATGAGTCCCATGCGTTTTTCCACCAGTTGGCTAGTTCAAACTTTTGCCTACTTAAAAAAAGCTTAGCTTGTGTCACGCTCTTCACCAACAGCAACATCCACCTTCTTTGTTTTCAAGTAGCAGGGAATTCACGCCGAACCGTTTCAACTCTGCCATCAATCATTATGTTAAGCCCGCCTAACAACTCTATACACAATGGTATTGGCCCTATCGAAGTTTCATTTTTCCAGCTTGCAAGCCAACAGAGAGTTGCTAGACTAGCCCGGGCAGCAAATTTAATTTGCTGCCGCTAGGGTGTGTCTAGATTTCTAGGCCATTGGTTCCCAAAGACTGGGTCGCGACCCACGGTTGGGTCGCAGGAGATTTTATTTGGGTCGCCACCACAATTTATGTTGTGTAATAGGCCTAACTTATACCATTTAACCAGGAAAGCTAACACACAGTAAAAACCCATCATTCACCTTCTGTATCTCCCGCTGATGGACATTACTGAACCAAACACCCCATATGATCAGTCGGTTCATTACCTTGATAGGCGTGTCTGTATAAACAACCTGCTGGAGATTGGCCCCATGGTTATATATTTATATTTCCTTAGCCTATAGGTGTGTATAGGTAGTGCTGAGGCTATTTACCCCCTGTTGGACTGTCCCCAGTGTTTCCCCTGTTCTCCTGTTCTGAGTGTGTGTGTGTGTGTCTTGCTCCCTCCTGTGCCAAAACTAATTTCTGATGGGTTTATGATTGGGGGAATTAATTAGTAGGTTTAGATAGAGCAATGTTTGATAAGGGGTGGGGTCATTGAAGGGCATCCTAAGACGTTCAGTAAAGTTTAGTCAGAGAAGGGAAATATTAATTGTGAGTGAGCTGTGTTGTGTTGTGTTGTGTTTTTGAGCAAGTGAACAGTGTATTATTTATTTATTTATTAATTTAAACATGGGTTTGTTGTTTTGGACAAACTGGTACCTATAGGTTGTAGACAAATAGGCAAATAAAACAACCATCACAGAGAAAACTTCACCTCAAGCCTCAGTCTTCATCCCTGAACGTTTAAACAGTGTTACAAATAGGACTGTTAACAGTGAATAGTGTCTAAACAAAACAATACAACTCATTTTCTTTCTTGTCTTACTACAATAAAAATAAAACTATAATAAAACAGTACACCAGCTTCTTTCTTAGTAGCAAGTCTTTTCTCATGTACTGGTCTGAAGCAATATCACCATCTCCATGTTCTGTGGTTCTGTGGATCACAGTTCCCATCTCTCCAGATGCAGCCTCCTTTGTTGCCTCCCCTGTGCCATAGCCAGAGCTCTGGGTGGAGGCAGCCATTGCTGAGGAGCTTAAAGGGCCTCATGAGATCAGATACAGCAGAGCCAAATCCAGATGTTCTTCCAGAGCCGTCATCAGGGATGTCTTCTCTTACTACAATAGTATGCATAAATAATAAGCATTCAGTGAACCAATTATTTTCAAATTAATTAATAAAGGTCTTGGTATGTGAAGTGTTACATGTCATTTGGCTGAAAAGCATAACACTAAAAGTTGTATACTTACACTCGGGAGGAACAAGTTCCATACTCTGCTTCAACTGGGACAATACTCCATACTCTGCTTCAACTGGGACAATACTCCATACTCTGCTTCAACTGGGACAATACTCCATACTCTGCTTCAACTGGAAAGGGCAGCCTCCGTTTCCTGCCACCATCTCCTCTATCTTCTCCAGCAGCTCTGTCACTTGGCCACCATCACTCTTCTCATTGTCTACAACATGATACCTGTTCCCACATTTCTCTACAACCCACTGCAGAGCCTCTCCTCCACTCTCAATGTGCTGCTCAATACTTGTGTCTCCCAGCCAGACCCCCCATGTGAACAGCACTATAGTGTGACTCCAGACACTCTCACCCAGCAGCTCCATGTGTTCCTGCACTGCTCTTCTGTATGTTTCTGTCAATTCATATTATCAGTACCACAGCATGGGGTCCTGGAGGACACAGAGACACACTGAGGACAATCTCTCGTTTATCACGTTCAGGAGTTAGCTCTACAGTGGAGTTAATCCACCATCCTGGTGCCTCCACTACAATGATGTGTCTCCCTGCTGTTTTTCCTTCTCTCTTCACACACTCAGCTGTTCTGCCTACAGTATCAAACTCCTTTCTGCCCAGGATGGTGTTTCCTGATGAACTCTTCCCAGCAGCTCTGTTCCCCAGCAGCACAATGCCCATGTCTGAGATGTGTGGAACTTCACCTGGAAACAGAAGGATTGTAATTCTGTGACTATGTTTTAGTTGTGCATTTGTGTGTCTCTAAGATGTGATGGCTGTGTGTGTGTGTGTGTGTGTGAGAAAGTGTGTCTGTGTGTGTGTGTGTGTGTGTGTGTGTGTGTGTGTGTGTATGTGTGTGTTTGTGTGTGTATGTGTGTCTGTGTGTGTGCGTGAGGGTGTGTGTGTATGTGTCTGTGTGTGAGAGTGTGTGTGTGTGTGTGTGTGTGAGTGTGAGAGTGTGTGTGTGTGTGCGCGAGTGATGTTGTTTTCTAAACAAAGTTCGGGAGGAGCCTTCGGGATGATTGACAGCAATTAACTCACCCACTGCCGCCGCAGGGTATTTAAGCCGACCTCCTTTTCCATACATAACACGCTCCGGCGTCCGCGAAATCATTCAGTCCGAGTATTGTTCGCACAGACAAGACAGCTATCATGGAACTGGAAATCCACGCCTCTTCCAGCGATCTGGAGGACAACTTCGTCCCGCCAACACCCGACACCCAGGGCCTTCCGCCGGGCGAAAATAATCCTACTCGTTCCCCTCGCCGCCAGCGTAGGGAACCAAGCACACAGGGTCGCAGAAGGCGCTCCTCTCCTGCCCCCGTCCGGGGCAGCATCTCTCGCTCAGTCTCGGCAGCACCAGGACCCTATTCACTGGACAGTGGCCCGCATCCGCAGCACTCTCCATTCCCGCAGCATCGCGTTCCGTAGGTCGGATAACCCGGTCTTTTCGCCCTCCCGCTCCCCCCCCTTGTTTTCCTCTCCGGAACAGGAAGCAGGCTGCTCTTTCTGGCATCATGGCCATTCAGCCGGACGAAGCTCACACCACCAGTCACCTCGCGAACCGGGCACGCCGACAGCACTCTCCGGCACCACACGCTTCAGAGCGTATCATTCCGCCGCTTCAGCCACAGCTACTGCCACGTCAGCGGCTCAGGCTCCTTCCCGCCGACTTTCTTCCCGCCGCATCTCCACCGTAGTTCCGGGTCCAACCCCACTTCTCCAGACGGCCCCCCACCCTTCTTTCCCTCCCCCATCCACCTCCCCTAGCCAGGACTCGGTCCAGGGCTGCCCCACCTCCAGTCGTTCCGACGACTGCTCCCTCCCTCCCCCCTTTCCCCCTCCCCTTTCCATTCCGGGAGCCACGTCTGTACAGCACGCCTCAACTCACGAAGCGTCAGCTCGAAGATTCCACTCGCTGGCTCCCCATCTCTCTTACGAGCTAGCGAGCACCTGGTCTCAGCCGGCGCCGATAGCGACCGCGTCGCTACTCCCCCCTAACCCTCTTTCCTTCCCCGTCCCACTCCCTGCGACCCTGTCCCAGGTTGCTCCCCTTCCGGTCGCGTTAGCGACCGCTCCCTCCCTCCCCCCTTTTCTCCCTTCCCATCTCTTCCCCGGCTCTGCGCTAGACCAGCCCGCCGCAGCGGGTCATTCGCACTCAGCGAGTGCCGCGGACCACGACGTCCCGTTCCGGCTTCCAAGCTATTCATTAGCCACAGCAAAGGCCCTTCCACCACCTCCTCACGCTACAGCATTCCACCACCAGTCACAGCGTCCACCAGGAACCTCATCTTGTCAGGTGCAGACGTAGACCTTTCTACCATTCTTCCCTCCCTCCCTATTCCCTCTCATAACCGGGATGTAGTGTGCGGCGAACTGGTTTTGTCTTTAAAACATTCTGGCCCAGCATCAAAAATTCTGTCATTTCCCGAGTTCACCGTAGCTTTTACCATCTACACAGAAGTCATCTGTTCCGTGTTCCCCAGCCGACGCAAAGAGTTAAATGACTACCTGGCCATCATCGCCGGCCTAGCCTTGTCCTACGGGGGAGCCCATTTTTATACGTACCACCGGCTGTGTAGTGGCAAAAAATAATGCTTAGGTTTTTCCTGTAACCCCCTGTTTTCTTCCTATTGTTTTCAACCACCTGGAGAATGCGGGTGCAGGGTCAGACTCGCGGCCCGAATCCAAGAAAATCCAAGAAGGTTGTTGTTGAAAGCTTGTCGGTATTTATTGCAAATAAATATAAGATACAAAATAAAGTTGCAAATTGCTTTAAATGTCCATAAGTATGTCTTTGGAGCGGAGTTCAGCTTTCTCCGTAGGCCAAGCTCTGGTAACGCAGATCCAGGCCGAGGTCAAAGACTGTATCTGCTGGCACGTCTTCTCCTCGTCATGCGCTACACGCCCCAATTTATAGGGTAGCACCCTCTCCACCTGTAGAAGGAGCACTCTCCAATGGAACGAAAAAGACAACTATAAGTAAATTATGAAACCAAAAATAAACTCAAATGCGGCTCCTACAGGCTGTTTTCAGCAAAATGCGCCGCCAGAGTCGGCCTCTGGAACCAAAACCCCTACTGGGGCGCGCTCGATATGGAGCTCCATAACCGCGTTTTCCTAGGACTTAAGCCATCATGTCCCCTCTGCAATAGCCCCAGTCACGGCGCGGTCGAGTGTCCACTAGTCAACCCCGACCACCAACTCCCCAGCACCAGCTCCACAGCCACGAAATCCTCATCCTATGTTCCCCGCATCCCCGATGCTTCGGCAGGAGAAGCCAGGGAAGAAGACTAGCATTCCTGGAAAGGTCGAGAAATCTGCCGAAGATTTAACTTTGCTCAGTGTCGCCAATCCTCCTGCCGTTACCTCTACGTTTGCAGCTACTGAGCAGGCGCCCACGCCAAGTCAGTCTGTTCCGCACTCAAGAACATAAATAAAAGGTTTAAAAAGTACCTCTCTACTCCAATCATTGTTCCTGCTCTCCATTCAGAACTTCAGTCCAATCCAAATAGGGAATTTTGCGACTATTTGACTTCGGGGTTGACGCACGGGTTCCATCCAGGTGTTTTAGCAAGACCTACAGAGTCTTTCGTTTGTAAAAACCTTCAATCCGCCGTCGAAGATCCGGAGGTGGTCACCTCACTCCTAAGCAAAGAGGTCGAATCCGGTTTTATGATCGGTCCGTTCACCAAGCCTCCATTCCCAGTCTACAGGATCAACCCCATAGGCGTAGCTATGCGCAAAGAGACTTATCATCGACCTTTCAGCTCCGCACAATAGTACCACTCCCAGCATTAACAGTTT
This sequence comes from Alosa alosa, assembly GCF_017589495.1. Classification (NCBI taxonomy): domain Eukaryota; kingdom Metazoa; phylum Chordata; class Actinopteri; order Clupeiformes; family Clupeidae; genus Alosa; species Alosa alosa. The sequence continues at coordinate 5,341,170 of NC_063193.1, read as the reverse complement.
GATTCCACTAGAAGAGTTCTCGCTGCACTACCACTCCGTCGACGACGCTATCGCTCTGATTAAAAAGGCAGGCAGACATTGCTGGCTAGCTAAAGCGGACATCACCTCAGCCTTCAAAGTCATGCCCATTAATCTTGAATTCTGGCACCTCTTCGGAGTCAAATGGCATAAGAGATACTATTTCGCAGTTCGCCTCACCTTCGGCTTTTTGATACGCTATCAGAAGCCCTGTGCTGGATTCTCCAAAATAATTATAAGCTCCCATTTCTCGTTCATCTTCTGGATGACTTTCTCGTAGTTATCCCCCATTCCTACCCACCGGCCCTAGGCATTTGACGCTAGTTGACGTATTCAACAAACTGGGAGTCCCACTCTCAGTCGAGAAGATGTGCGGTCCTTTATCCAGACTCGAATTCCTCGGAATCGTTTTAGATACCGAAGAATTCTCTTCATCTCTCCCTAAAGAGAAAAAAACAGAATCTCTTTACTGCTGAACAAGTTTATAACATCACCATCTCACACCAAACAAGAAGTTCTCTCCCTTCTAGGCCACCTCAATTTCGCCATGCGAATCGTTTCCCAGGGCCGCCCTTTCATCTCGCATCTCGTAAACTGCGCCTCAGCAACCCCATCTCTCGAAGACGTCGTATCTCTAGATGCCCAGTGTCTGGCCGATCTCAAACTCTGGAGGATGTTTTTAGACAAATGGAATGGCCTGTGCATGTTCTACGACGACTGCCAATCATCTCCAGAAGACCTCCAGTTATACACCGACGCAGCCCCCCCAATAGGCTTCGGAGGCTTTTTCAAAGGGCGCTGGTTTGCATCCCCGTGGCCACTAGAGTTCAGAGAGCTAACAACCGAAAACGAATTCGAACTCTACCCCGTAGCCATCACGGCCCTACTCTGGGGGAAGGAGTGGACCTCCAAGAGCGTGCTAATCCACAGCGACAACGAAGCCGTAGTGCACGTCATTAATAACTCGCGCTCAAATTCACCTGCGCTTTCCCCTCTTATCAGGCGTCTAATCTGGATAGCAGCCAGCTACCAGTTTATTATAAGAGCCGCGCACGTCCCCGGTTGCCTCAATGAAATTGCTGACTCTCTCTCTCGTCTTAATTTCCAGAGATTCAGAAGCTTGGCTCCAGAGGCGGACCCGTACCCTACTCCACTCCCCAGCTTTTCGGAGACCATCTTCCTATAAACCACCCCCTCAGCTACCTTCAGCCCATCACGGCCGACCTAGCCCTTCAAGCCCTCGCACCCAGGACCATGCAGTCCTACTGGACTGCTTGGTCTTGCTTCAAACAGTTCCATGCAAAGCACTCACATCCATTTCCCAGTTTCGATGCAGTCACCATAGCATCATTTATCACCTACGCCCACACTTCACTCGGGATCAGAGTCTCTTCCATTAGAGTCTACCTAGCTGGCATTCATTTCTTCTTCAAACTCCTCTACGGCTCCGAATGCCCTTCCTTCTCCGACACCAGGATAGGCTTGTTAATTAAAGGTATCCGCACGCAACAGCCAGTCCCCCAAGACTCCCGCCTTCCCATTACCTCAAGCATTCTCACCACCTGCCTCGCTACCCTTCGCAAAGGGTTCATTTCACCGCATTCCGATTTCACCATCTCCGTTATGTTTCTACTGGCCTTTTTTGGGCTGCTGAGATGTAGCGAGTTTACATGCCCTTCGTCCCTCTTCATTCCCGATGTCCACCCGTGCATCGCAGATCTAGAGCAGCTAGACCAAGACCATTCGATTTACCATCAAACAGAGTAAAACCGACCAGTTCCGAAAAGGACACTCCATATTCATTTTTAACTCCGCCTCAGATCTTCAGCCTTTCCAATACCTATCTCACTACATCTCATATCGGTCAGCTCAAGCTTCGTCTACTAGCCCGCTCTTCGTGTCAGATGAAGGGCTACCCATCACTCGCCACAGGTTCCAGACACTCTTAAAAACCATTCTAGTCAAATCTGGTTTTCCCGCGGACCGCTACTCCGCACACTCCTTCAGGATAGGAGCTGCCACAACAGCCGCGCTCAACGGCTTATCGGAATAACAAATTAAAATACTGGGCCGTTGGTCCTCGGATGCCTACCAGTCCTACATCCGCTCCAATCTAGCGGATTTACGACTCGCTCAGCAAGCACTTATTTAGTCGGTAGCGGCCTTTCTCTGTGATCTTTTGGGGTGCAAGCGGTCATCGCTCTATCGCGATCTCCGCTCCAGGCACTCCAGGACCACGGACAGCTACCTCGCCAAACACGCACTTCTCCCATACGCTCTAGTCTAGCTGAAGCAATCATATCGAAGGCCGAACTAGTGAATGTGTGTGTGTGTGTGTGTGTGTGTGTGTGAGAGTGTGTGTGTGTGTGCGAGTGTGTGTGTGTGTGTGTGTGTGTGTGTGTGTGTGTGTGTGTGTGTGTGTGTGTCTGTGTGAGTGAGAGAGTGTGTGTGTGAGTGTGTGTGTGTGTGTGTGTGTGTGCTATTGAATGTGTAAGTGATGCTCTTTGTGTTTTTGTGCCAATCACGGAGATCCGGTAGCGCCTTCTTTATGAGTAGAACAGAATTGTGTGTGTGTGTGTGTGTGTGTCTCATGTGTAGGCTTGACAGCTGGAAGTTTCTCTCACCTGCTGCTGATCTGAGAAACTCTCTCTGCTTCTTCACCTTCATCTTCCTCTCCTCTGCCCTCCCCGCTGCTCTCCACTTCTCCATCTTCAATACAGTCAAAACCTTATACCTGAACAAACATGCAAACATTTCTGAATTCACAATAAATCTCTACTACAGAATTTATTTCATCAAAACAGTGATAAACAACTTTTGTTTTGTGGATAGAATGTTTTCTTCATCCTGGTAAATAATTTTGTACACAAAGTGGACCAACCTTTCTTCTATTTTAGTGTGTGTCAATCATCACATTTGTTTTCTTTCCCAAAAAGAACATGGTCTCTTAAATATGTTCTTAACTAGTGTTAACCTGTTTATGTATTTGAGGACAAATTGTATTACATTGTTTTATGATTTAGCCATGAAAGAATCCATCATAGTACATACAGCCAACAATTCGGCATCCCAACTCGGCATCCTAACAATTTTATTGTATCATGCTTGCTCAATGATGAACTGTACTTTCTCTTAACCCACTCTAAGCATTAATCAACCTTTTAAAAAAACATCTCTGTTCCTCAAAACTACATAAATAACTTTAATTTTATGAAAAAAATGTCCAAGCCTAAGATCTCTTCATGGCCAATAAACAGGCTTGAATTTACATTTGCACACCTCATTACTATAGTGCTATGTTCCTGGGTGTTTTGCATGTTGTTTTGGTTTGTTCAGAGCCCATATTCCCAAAGCATTTACACTAATACTAGAGTACTCCTAAATCACACTAAACATTCTAAACTAAGAGCTTGCTTGCAGTGACCATGGTGACTGGCTGATGAGTGACAGGTCTGTGCTGGTGAGTGGGCAGTAGGGTTTGCCACTCTGCCATGATGCTACACCCTGCTGCACCACTCAGCACAAGCCACACTCTGCAGCTCACGCCATCACCGCCGCTCTCACCACTCTCAGAGGGAGAGTCCGACACGAAGGCCTGCAATGGCAGAGCCTGTTTTCCAGGCCTTGCTTTTGCTGTTCTGCTTAGAACCGGCCTTTATTTGTGGACTTTCTTTTCCCCTACTATTCTATTCCTGTATAGGCTATTAACTATTTTCAGCTTACCCTACATGACCTTTTTGTATTTATTCCATCTCAAACCAGTTGTTTACATTCCTGACCCCTAGACAGACATGACAACAGCGAGAGCTTATTAGCCCCACCTCAGTCTCACTCCCAACTCATCACATTTGGACTCTTTGGGTATCCCACAAGTTAACAGGACTGGTTTGTGAAATCATAAATCCAGGCTGCCAAATACCCTCTTTCTGAAAGGTCACTGGATCCCTGCAGTTCCCCGGTGGAAATACTCCTGAAATTGTTCCTGATATGCTGTGTGTCATAAAAGATGCACCTCTTTTGATAGGCTAACTGGGAGGATACACTGGGTCTGCAACTGAAGCACTACGTTTGTGTAGCGTAAAGATTGTTTTAGAGGACTGGTCTAATTTTTTGAACGTATGTGCCACTATCATGTCTGGTGTAGCCAGTTCCATTGATTATAGTGGGGATGGAGACCTTTGGACCTTGATGTTTTCTTTGTTGCTTGGTGAAGGAATCTCTAAATCTGCTAAAAATCGCTCTAAATCACTGATCAAGCAGTATGGCCAGCCTGACTATCTCAGAGGCAGAGAGCAGAGTAGATGGACGAGTCCATGATATGACACAGCATGACAGTTGACACAGCAGGACATTTGAACTGAGTCACGTTCCAAGTGGGGATGCTGGACCAGTAGGAGGATTAATGACTTACTCAGCTGCAGTGTGGATCTCATGTGGCAATGCTGACTAGACAGCTGCTGATAGGTCCATGCCAGAACCATGTCCCTCTTTCTGTTACCTCAATGTAGCAATACGATTTTGAGCAAAACATATGTGATATTATATTCAATTAAGCTATGAGGAAGTCACCTCACTACTAGACTTTTCTTACTAGATGAAGCAGGAACTGCAAAGCACCTTTGAGGTTGATGTTGATGATGTTGATGCCAGAGACTCTGCCAAAGAGAAAGTTGTAGACCTCCATGTCTGTGTATTTATGTGTGTGTCTGTGTGTGAGAGAGATAGAGAGCGAATGACTATGGTTGGGCTAAGGTCAAGAATCAGGTTATCCGATGGTACGTTAACTTACTTGATTTTTGAAAAGTGGTCATCTTCAGTCACAGGAGGTCAGTTCTGTTGTGGTGGTCTGCAGGAAGACCAATATTAATATTATTCTGTGATCAGAGAACAGATCAAAGCCCCAACATGTCTGTGCTTCTAGCAGTTTCTGACTGTGCATCTGCACTCCACATGAATCATTGATATTAGTATCAATATGCATGTGTCCAGATATGTTTCACCTTCATCTCCATATTCCAAATTCACCAAATGCATCCATCTGTGTTTATGTCTCTTATAGATGGATAGATAGATACTTTATTGATCCCCAGGGGAAATTCAAGACATTTTAATTGGCATGGTCCTGATGTGAATACTAAATAAAACAAAAAGGACGACACTCTTAATCAAACATAATCTGTAGCTGAATTAATGGCTTCTATTAAACCACGGTGTCCAAGTAGACTACTCCAAATAGACTACTTTCTATAGAATGTCAGTGTATGCATGATGTGGAGTGATAAGCTATTTCTAACAATGAAAAACGGTTGGGAAAGTGAAAGTCTATTTGTTGAGGCAGCCCTTGAGTCGGATGCGCTAATTAACATTGTATGGGTTCTTCCTTGGCCCATCCTACACCTCTAGACCAAATTTCATGAAAATAGTATCAGCAGTGTGTGTGAACTTGCACACAGAGACAGACAAAACAGATAAACTGCACTGAAAAACAGACCCAACTCAACTGTATCATCATATTATAAGACGTAGTTTATGATGCGTGACCATTCAACAGCTTCACTGAATGATATGACATGATCAAATAGGGGGAAAAAATGACTGGTGGAACATTTGTACCTAGGCCTACTCCCTACATGAGATGAAGACGGACATGTTGGAGTTAGAACCAAAGATTCTAGAGCGGAGAATATAGAATCTTTGGTTAGAACAGTGTTGTTCTATCAAAATGACTAGGAGTTGAACAAAGAAAATAAAGATAAAGAGAAGACTTGATGTTTGTCAAAATGACATTCCTCCAGATGTTAATATTGTATGCTTGACTTATGAATTGTACTTGTGAGTGTCCTTCTGTCAATAAAACAAAATGTCACAGCTCAGTAAAATAAGGCCAAGCGGAGCATGGAGAACTATGTGAGGACAGTCAAATGGTAGACAATCAATCATAAATTATGAATGCATAGTGGGGTATGTGTGTGGCATAGCTGAACTGCAGGGAAGAAAGCTGACCCTAGGCCTAATTTTACAGGTCACACAGATTGATATATTTGTATATAAATGTGTATGTACAGCGGGGGAAATAAGTATTGAACACGTCAACATTTTTTTCAGTAAGTATACTTCCAGTGAGGCTATTCGCATGGAATTTTCACCGGACATTAGTATTAACTTAGGTAATCCACACATATATAAAAATCTAAACATTAATGTCTAAAAGTAGAGTTATGAGTAAAAAAGTGGAATGGCACAGGGAAAAAGTATTGAACATGCTAAGAAAAAGCAGTACACAAAGGCAATGAATGGCAAGGAACAAACTGGAATTTATAAGTAATTAGAGAAATTATCCCTCCTATCTGTGCAAATTGATATGAGGTGGGTTAGTAGGCCTACATACTGGTGGGCTATAAAAAGGTTTTTTGTTACCAAGGTTACAAGAAACATTTCATGATGGGTAAAAGCAAAGAGCCCTCCCAAGACCTTTGCAACCTTTGTTGCAAAACATATCAATGGAACTGGTGACAGATACACTTCAAAACTTCTGAATCATCCAGCAAGCAGTATTGGAGCCATTATCTGCAAGTGGAAGGAACATCACTGCATCATTAACTGGCCATGCACAGGATCTCCTTGCAAGATTTTTGACCAGGAAGTCAGAAGGATAGTCAGAAGAGTAGCCCAAGATCCAAGGACCACTCAGAGAAAGCTCCAGAAAGAAAGGAGGCAGCAGGTACAATTGTTACAGAGAAAATCATAGGTAATACATTCCACCGCCATGGCCTCTATGCACGCTCATCCCGCATGACTCTATTGCTGAAGAAAAACATGTCAAACCTCGTTGATAGTTTGCTACACAACATTTGGACAATCCTATGAAATACTGAGAGAAGGTATTATGGTCTGGTGAGTGCAAAATTGAACTTTTCCGATGTCATACTACACACCATATTTGGAGGAGAAATGGCACTGTGCATCACCCTAAAAATACCATACCAACAATGAGGTTTGGAGGTGGAAGCATCATGGTGTGGGCTGTTTTTCATCTCATGGTACTAGCAGACTTCATACAGTTGAAGGAATGATGGAATCTTTACATCCATCAGGATGATGAGGATGAGACATGGCTAGACCTTCCAGCAGGACGATGACCCAAACCATTCAGCAAAGGAAACTCTCAATTGGTTTCAGAGAAAGGAAATCAAGGCCCTGACTTCAATCCAATTGAACAGTTTTGGAAGTTAACTAAAGATCAGGATTCACAAGAGACCCCTGGAATCTTCAATATTAAAGGACTATCTGTTTAAAAGAATGGGCCAGAATCACACCAGAATACTGTGACTGATTAGTTTTCGTCATACAGGAAATGCCTTGAAGCAGTCATTACGAATAAAGGCTTTTCCAAAAAGTATTTAAGACATTTCAGCAGGCGTGTTCAATACTTTTTTCCTGTGTCATTCCACTTTATTACACATAACTCTACCTATGGACTTTAATGTTTGGATTTTTTTATATGGGTGGATTATCTGAGTTAATAGTAATATCTGGTGAAAATGTCATGCAAATAGCCTCATTGGAAGTATACTTACTGAAAAAAATGTTGACGTGTTCAATACTTATTTTCCCCGCTGTGAGTCATGTGATTGTAAATGAAGCTACACAATGGAAATCTGACGTTTGCAAATAATATGGAACAGAAGGTTTCCTTTTTTCATTTGGTTCCAAATGAAGCCACTTGTAATTATCATCATTTTCATAATGTGCAGAATTCATATCCTTTATACTGAAACTTCGTCCAGTGGCTCTTAATGACAAAGACATTTCCTAAGGATGAACGACATACACACATGCACACACATACACAATGGCAAGCACCCGTTTCAAAACAATCCTGAAAAAGACTCAGATGCTCCGATGACAATGTTATTTTGAGCTGGGAAGGTATTCAAGAGTTTTCCAGATTGCATTGGAATCCTGTACAGTAAGTACTGCATGCAAATCTAGTTTTGATTTTGCGTCAAATCGTGGCTATGGTGGTGCAGTCACTTCTTTTGAAAAAAAAAGAAAAAAGTGCTATGTATGTTGTAACATTGACTCATTTTTTTTTTTTTAGCAGGAGTTTAGTATGTGAATGTGTGTGTTTATGTGTTTACTGCGTGTATTGAAGAATTGCCCCTGTAACAAACAGACTTGATTATGAGCCCGGATAAATCATGTGTTTAGCAACGTATGCCTTAAGGACAAGGATGAAAAGGGCCAACAGGCAAGCTGATGAAGACTGGAAGACTGAGCTTTTCAGATAAAAAGATGCAACACTTGCCACATTTCTCAGCATCATTTAATGTAACTCAGTTACTCAAACCAGCAAAAATACAAATATAGCATTTCATGATTACAGTTTTACTTTATTGCCCATACATACACACACTATACAGTCTCTCTGACAGTGATCCCAGGGACAACACCATCACATTTCATGTTTTTAGTCCTTGGGAATTATAAACCAGTCCTGTGATCCTATGGCAAACGCTTCAGATGATTGTCTCGATCATCCCTTGATTTACAAATTACAACAAGAATAAATCAAAATGTTTACATACAACCAGTTAACAGAAAACAACAATAACAACAACATACAACAACTTACATTGACAGTTAAACAAATGGAGTGACTGGATTATCCTTCTGATTTCAGAAGCATTTCCAGGTTAACAGGAGTTGTGGTGCTGCAGGATAATTGCTCCTGAATACAACAAAGTTCTGGGGAGTTTGTTCCTACCCCACTCTTGATCTGATCGCAGGAGAGACTAAAGTGACTATACAAACAGTCTGACAGGACACTCTGTAAAAGAACTGCAGGCATGACGAACACACCAAGACAAGAAAGACTGTTGTGTGTCTGTGGTTTTGTTCATTTGTCCATGAGACTACTAGAGGTTTTCTACCATAAAGGCACCATGCGCATGTGGGTGACTCAGGCAGAAGGGACAGAGACAAAAACTGAAAGAGAAAAATGTAATTGACACCGTCAATGTTGTTGTCAGCAGCAGCAGTGGAAATCCATGTCAACTCAAGGTCAAAGGTTAAGGCTTCTGTCTTGAGTCTCCCGTTTTAAGGCAACCTAAAAAGAGAGAGAGAGAGATGTTATATATGTGTGTGTGTGTGTGTGTGTGTGTGTATATGTGCTGTGCACAAGGGGGTGTTAGTGGAATATATGGGCTTGTGATATGCCTGTGTTGTGTGTATGCTTGTGAGGCTCTGTACAGACAGTGACAACCGATTTCCCTTGACACTAAAGGATATATGGTCTTTTTGGCCCCCACCAGCTACTTCAATGCAGCGCTGCCTGGAAGGTGCTAGGGTTAGGCTAGGCAGGGCTGCCTTAAAGTCGACGGTGGGGGCCAAAAGACCATCAAGCGCAGTGAAGACTCTCTCTCTCTCTAGCTGTCTATCTATCTGAATATATGAACACTACTGTCTTATAAACTGACAAACTGTCTATATCATGCATGAGATAAGCAAAGAAGAAGAAAAAAAATAATTTGAACTAGACAAGAGTAAAATGATATCTTAACGGGGGTTTCATATAGGGCAAGACCCTCTCCAAAACATACACACACACCCAGACAAGCTTACCTGCTTTTGAGACTTAACCGTCATTTTCATACTGACTCAAACGCTTCTTAGACTTGAGCTCTTTCAGCCACTGGGGTGAAGCCTCCTCCCTGAAGACATGAATACATGAACGAACACACACACACACACACACACACACACAATTTTCAGTTAATACACAGGCTTCTGGTTACACATTAGCCATTATGCCCTGAAACACTACATTTAGTTTGAATTCCAAAGCACTATATGGCCCAAATGTCCCCATTCACACGCAATTCTTTTTAAAAGTCTTTTTTAAGCACCTCCAGTTAAGTGCATTTGAGTTACACACATTCACCTATTGGCATTTCTGTCACACCGTCAGTGTGGAAGTCGAAATCAAGGCAGCATTATGCAAAGAGGCATTTCAATTGGCTATTTAAATAGAACCAAACTGATCCAAAACCACATTCATTTTGGCTGTTGAAACGTGGAACATGGACTTTTCATTAACCTTATGAATGTCATTTAAATCCACAAAGAACATAAATTTGTCTTTGATTTTGAAAATGTAAGCAAGGTGAACTGCATATCGAACAACCTACAATAAAATGATGTTTCATCACATAAACAAATAATTAATTTAACCAGATTTCACTTCAGCCTGGAGGTTTGTTTATAAAGACGTGCTTGAGGAGTGTAGATTCATGATTTAAAATTTCACTTTTGAGAAAGAACGTTTCAAAGACTTAGCTTATGATCACTGTATAGACTAGTATTAAATAAAGCAAAGAAAAAGAAGAACACATGGTAATTGACGTTAGCTATGCACATCATTTCTGTTGCGAGGGAGGCAGACGTCAGATTAACTAGAAATATGAAAGCAGCTTCGCATAACATAAATTTATCTCTTCAATGCTCACAAAACTGACACCTGCAGTTTATAAGACAGTATGAGAGACTGACATAACAATACCAGGCACCATAAGAGACTATCAAAGAGAGGATATGAATTCCAGTATAGGACGATGACCGTTTGAGAATATGAACGATTATTGCGGCTTGACAGTAGTGCAGGCGTCTGCACAAGTATATGGATGACTTAGGTAAAGTTGGAATAAAATGGATAGATTTGAATGAAGTGTGACTTCACGTTAAGTTGAAACTGATGCTGCATTGTTGGTAAGCTCCAATATCCAAAGGAGGTGAGAAACCTAGCAGCAACCCTCTATAAGCTCTTTTCCATCATTGAGTGATATCTCTGAGTTTTACTGAAATTGAGCAAATTATTTGTTCTCAAGGTCATGTGAATCTAACGTTTATTTTTTCTGTTTAATGATGTATCCTCATACCTAAAGTAACTATGGGAAATAGGCCACCTTGTGACGCTGTAATGGGGAATAAAAAGATAATGCCAATTTTCGGCACGTTAAGCACCAATTTTGATACTGAAATGTAACATTTTGTAAAGTTGTTTGACCATGTAGGGCCCTATCATGACAGTCTAAAGCGCATCGTCACTAGTCAAAAGCTTATTCAAATTTAGTAGGATGTCCAGTCCACATTGGGAGTGTTTTCCTTATCAAACCTTTCGGTATTTTGACAGTCAATGGCACATTTGAAGGAGTCTGCTTGCGAGACCGTATGTAACAGTCAGTCCACTAAACCATGCTTTACTAAAACCTAGCATAGCCTTTTCGCATTTTCACTCGTCTATTATTTGAACTCATTGGCAAAGTGAAACTAACTTCACCATGGTGTCAGTCAACGACAAGGCAGTTATACTGTACGCAGTAAGTTACTTTCACTATTGACTGACAATGGATTACCATTGAAAACAAAGGCTGGAAAAAGCAACACTTGAACACCCTAATATTTTTCGAATGACTGAATAAAACAATGTTTATCCTGCAGAGGAGTTGCTTATATCTCGTGATGGTGTGTTTTCAGCTGTGATCTCGCCTAATCACTTTTAGCCGTCATTACCAATTTGCAAATGCATTGTGAGATGTATTTCGTAATATCTTTATTCTAATTATGTTTTCCATTGTAGCTTAATTGTAGCCTGGGTGTTCCCATGCTGCCTTGCGCGCAATTTGATTCAGATTGAGAACAGGGGGGAAAGCAAGACGATGATGAGCTATGCACAGACGCATTTGATAGACATCCGTGGCACCCAATAAACGGATCCGGGCATTTTTTTCAAATACGAGAAAATGAACGTTTGGTTCCCAGACCACGTCTCATTGAGAAGTTGTGGTGCTAGCCAGGCTAGCCTAATTGTGTAATTTCTAATGTTTTGCATGGATGTGCGCTGGTGCGCGTTCATGGAGGATAGAAGGATGGTGCATTGTGCACCCACCAATATGACTGCGCTCTTAAAATAATATATAAACAACCCGCCATAGACTTCTGACCAGGTTTCTCTTGGTCAGTGGCGTAATGCATTTTAGGTGGTGCACAACAGCGTTTTTTAGACAATGCGCTAGGCCACTCCCTAGGTTGTTAATTACTACACCCCTGGGGCATTGTTTAAAAATTAGACGTGCAAAATAAGAAAATAAACTTTGCGCCGGGTGGAAAACGAGTTTTACTCCATGCACCAGGGTGCAAAATAGGGGCTGTAATCTACATGTAGTTAGAACCAGAGTTAAGAGTAAGAGTTGCTTGCAGAGAGAAACTCGCAGATTTTGGAGTAGCTCGTCCCAAAGCCCGTAACCTTCATGGCAAGTAAATAGACTTAAGTTAAGAGCAGAATGCGCGCAGGGTGAAAAAGTGTTTAGTTGTGCGTTTTCTGTACTTATGTGTGTGTGTGTGTGTGTGTGTGTGTGTGTGTGTGTATGTATGTATGTATGTATGTGTGTGTGTGTGTGTGTGTGTGTGTGTGTATATGTATAGAGGGTTTACCCATTCTCTTTGCCTGCAGTGGGAGGGGGGAGGACTCGAGAGGCACGCGGCAGGAAGGGTGACTTTGGGGAGCGAGAGAGCTGAGATGGAGACGGAGCAACAGCGCCCTCTGGTGGGCCGTCAGAGTCACCTCTCTTCTTCAGCTGGGCCTGAGAACACAGCATGACGCATTATAAGAACCATCACTGATCCACATCACACACAGTCATGAGAGATGTGACTGCTAACTTAATGAATAATGAAACAATTGGTAACACTTTACGATAAGTGTACATGAATTATCATGATTTCATGCATGAATTAATTCATGTTTTTTGTATTACTTCATTCCTTCATCTCATGAATCATCAGGAATTGACATGAGTCATTTGTGACCTCATACATGAACAGCACATCACCTAAAGCATTGGGTACAGTGGGCACATCATTATGAATTATGATTTATTAAGCATGATCATGATTATTTATTTTTCTGCCAAAAATGTGGTCATCACTGCTCAAATTCTGATTTGAACACAACTTTGCAGTTCTCTAAAACACATGTCATTATTCACCAATTTAGTTGAGGGGTCACAGGTATGATGAACTCATGAGAAATTAACCTTAAATTCATGTAATCATGATAATCATGCTTAAGAAATCATAAATCATAATAATGTACCCATCGTACCTGATGCCTTAGTTGAGGTGTTGTTCATGCAGGAGGTCATGAATAAGCGACTATGAACTCATGTCAACTCCTGATTATTCATAAGATATAAAGGAATGAAGTAATGCGGAAATCATGAATTAATTCATGAATGAGTTCATGATAATTCATGTACCCTTACCGTAAAGTGTTACCAAATAATTGAATTGAATTGGCTGATATGGATGAAAATTTAATTGACTGACATGGATGAAAAAATTAGGAATTAGATTCACTGGATGATAATAATGGATAAATAATTACATTACCTTGATGTTGTTTTGATGTGGAATGAATACATTAATGAGTAACTAGAAAAGCATTTCCTGAAGGAAATACAGTGCATGAAAATGCAAAAATATGATGTAAAATATCATACAGAGTAAAAACAAACTATATTGGTTGCTAGGTAGATGAGGTTTAATATAGTTGGAATGACTGAACAGTTAAATAAGTGGATAGTTTAAATGGTTAAATTATTTAGGTAGATAGTTGACGATAACGGACACTTGGAATGGCTCTAATGTTTGCTAGCAGTTATGCTAACTATGTTAACAAAGATAATAATGTTAACCAAGTATGCTAACTAGCATGCTAACAATGTTAAAATGTTAAGTATGCTAACCATGTGACTTAGCTAACTTAGCTAATCATTTTAGCAGTTTTGCTAAAATGCTAACTAGCATCTTAACATGCTAGCATGCTAACTTTGCTAACCATGTGACTTAGCTAATCATTATAAGTAGTTTTGCTAAAAATGCTAACTAGCATGCTAACATGCTAGCATGCTAACTTTACTAACCATGTGACTTAGCTAACTTAGCTAATCATTATAAGTAGTTTTGCTAAAAATGCTAACTAGCATCTTAACATGCTAACTATGCTAACCATGTGACTTAGCTAACTTAGCTAATCATTTTTAGCAGTTTTGCTAAAAATCTTAACTAAAGCATCTTAACATGCTAACTATGCTAACCATGTGACTTAGCTAACTTAACTAATCATTTTAGCAGTTTTGCTAAAAATGCTTACTAGCTAACGTGCTAACATGCTAACCATGTTACTTAGCTAACTTAGCTAACTAGCTACAGTGGGTAGGAGTCATAGTTGATGACAAGTAACAGTTACAATGGCTGAACAGTTAAAAAGTTCAGTAGTTTAAAAGCGTTAAATTGTTTAACAGTGAAATATTGTAGTGAGGACTTTTATTTTGAAACAGTTTTGGCAGAGGAAGCAGTTGAACAGGATGTGTAGTCTTAATAGGGCCAGTTTGTATGCTTAAAGCCTGAGACTGGCAGTTGGTCCAGGTGGCCCGAACACCTGCCATAGGATTCTAATTGCTTAACGGCTCTATTGTGATGTCATCAGCCCATGTTAAGTCTATGGGGAAATTTTGACTAGTTTTTAATTAATAGTTTAAAAGTATAAAAGTTACAAAGTTGAAAAAATACAAAGCCCACATGTCCTAAGTAAGACCTAAAAGTAACATAGTTTGAATGAAGTTTCTAGGTTACACGGTTTAAGCTGCATTAACTGCGTTAGAAAGAAGAAGAATAAGAAGAAGAAGAAGAAGAAGAAGAAGAAGAACTAGAAAAGCATTTCCTGAAGGAAATACAGTGCATGAAAATGCAAAAATATGATGTAAAATATCATACAGAGTAAAAACAAACTATATTGGTTGCTAGGTAGATGAGGTTTAATATAGTTGGAATGACTGAACAGTTAAATAAGTGGATAGTTTAAATGGTTAAATTATTTAGGTAGATAGTTGACGATAACTGACACTTGGAATGGCTCTAATGTTTGCTAGCAGTTATGCTAACTATGTTAACAAAGATAATAATGTTAACCAAGTATGCTAACTAGCATGCTAACAATGTTAAAATGCTTAAGTATGCTAACCATGTGACTTAGCTAACTTAGCTAATCATTTTTAGCAGTTTTGCTAAAAATGCTAACTAGTATGCTAACATTAACTTTTTAACCATGTGACTTAGCTAACTTAGCTAATCATTATAAGTAGTTTTGCTAAAAATGCTAATTAGCATGCTTGCATGCTAACATGCTAACTTTACTAACCATGTGACTTAGCTAACTTAGCTAATCATTATAAGTAGTTTTGCTAAAAATCTTGTAGCATCTTAACATCTTGCATGCTAACTATCTTAACCATGTGACTTAGCTAATTTTGCTAATCATTTTTAGCAGTTTTGCTAAAATGCTAACTAGTGCGGCTTTTTTTGTAACATGCTAGCATGCTAACTATCTTAACCATGTTACTTAGCTAACTTAGCTAACTAGCTACAGTGGGTAGGAGTCATAGTTGATGACAAGTAACAGTTACAATGGCTGAACAGTTAAAAAAGTTCAGTAGTTTAAAGCGTTAAATTGTTTAACAGTGAAATATTGTAGTGAGGACTTTTATTTTGAAACAGTTTTTGGCAGAGGAAGCAGTTGAACAGGATGTGTAGTCTTAATAGGGCCAGTTTGTATGCTTAAAGCCTGAGACTGGCAGTTGGTCCAGGTGGCCCGAACACCTGCCATAGGATTCTAATTGCTTAACGGCTCTATTGTGATGTCATCAGCCCATGTTAAGTCTATGGGGAAATTTTGACTAGTTTTTAATTAATAGTTTAAAAAGTATAAAAGTTACAAAGTTGAAAAATACAAAGCCCACATGTCCTAAGTAAGACCTACGTAACATAGTTTGAATGAAGTTTCTAGGTTACACGGTTTAAGCTGCATTAACTGCGTTAGAAGAAGAAGAATAAGAAGAAGAAGAAGAAGAAGAAGAAGAAGAAGAAAAAGCCTTGGAATAACAGTACAGTGCATTTTCATGCACTGTAATTAAATAACTGACAATAACAAATACACGCTGATATGAGTTGATGAATGAATAATAAGTCATTTGATTCATTGTCACTCATGCTTTGATGAATGAATGAATGAATGAACAAACATGCCCAGCAGTGTCCTCACCTTGAGGGCAGAGGGGTCCATGCCTGGGAACAGGGCCACTCTCTGGGGCTGAGAGGAAGAGGAGGAGGAAGAGGGGGCGCCTCGGAGTTTCTCCTCAGAGTCAGAATCCTCCTGCTCACGCGGCTCAACCTTCTCGTCTGCAGGGAGGGGGAGGGGTGGAGGTGAGTGGGAGATGGGGAGGGGGGTATGCTTACTTGTGTACAAGCAACAACTGCCTGAGTTGTGTGTATCCCATGTATGTCTGTATGTGTGTGTTTGGGTGTTTGTGTATATAACTGTATGTGCATGTGTGTCTCTGTGTCTGTATGTGTGTGTTTGGGTGTTTGTGTATATAACTGTATGTGCATGTGTGTCTCTGTGTCTGTATGTGCATGCTTGGGTGTTTGTCTGTCCATTTCTATATACAGTAGGTGCATGTGCGTGCCTGTGGAAACTCTACTGTTCCTCCGGCAGGACCAACAGTGGGGGGTGTGTGTCTGCGTGTGTGTGTGTGTGTTTTCTGCAGGTTTCATCATGTTACATTTAAGGACTATTAAGACCTTTGTAAGACCATTATGAGTTAAATTCAAGTATGAAAAGTTTAAGGAAAATCCCAAGAACCCATGGAGACCATAGTGTGTGTGTGAGAGCATGGGTGTACCTATGGTGTCTCTGTACTGGTTCTCTGACAGACAGCTGTGTGTGTACGTACATGCATGTGTGTGGGTGTACATACTTTTTTTTATTATTTACTTTTTGATTTAGCAGATGCTTTTATCCAAAGTGACAAATATATCATTGGCCCCGGAGCAACTTTGGGTTAAGTGTCTTGCTCAAGGGCACAATGGTGGAAGCCGGTAATTGAACCCACAACTTTTCAGCCTAAGTGTAGCCCAGCTCCTTGGTCACTACACTACCACGTACCTGTGGTATCTTTGTACTGATTTTCTGGAAGGACAGACAGCAGTGCGCTGTGGCGGGCGGCTCTAGAGGGAGGGGCTCTCCTGTTGCGTTTCTTACTCAGCTGCACTCTGGAACGCAGGGCGCTGGAGTCCAGCAGAGACATGGACGACTGCACGCACACACACACACACACACACACACACACACACACACACACACGTTACATGTCTACCCTTTTAAACAGCATACATTCATGGCCGTAAAGTGATGTAACACATTGTTACATACAATTGTTACTTACATACAGGCTTATACATTTCTTAATGTGCTTGCGACAATACACAATGGAAAGGGAGGAGACAGCCTAGTTTCAGTGACATTGTAAATAATCGTGATGTCGTGGTGGAGGTATCAGCTATAAATGGACAATTTATTGTCTTATATCCACTAATTACACACTGCTGTTGTGATGAAGAGGATAGGTCACTCTGTTAGCAAACAGAGTTTGGGACAAACCTCAGGGAAGGAGAGGGGCTCTGCAGGCTCCTCTGGGGAGGGGGTGGAGCCATCTGGAGTGTCTGTGGGCGTAGACTGTTCCCCTGGAGTGTGTGGCGGTGTGGGTTTCCGTGGTGATGGAGTGAGGATGCCGTCTGAGGATGGGGTGGCTGGAGTAAGGCTGAGGAGACCAAAGAGGAAGAGGACACACTTCAGACATCTCTCTTGTGTGCGTGTGTGTGTGTGTGTGTGTGTGTGTGTGTGTGTTCTGAGAAGGTTCAATTTCCACCATTCAATACATCATTTACAATTCTAAAATGGTTAGTTCCGGTCCTTAATTATGATTGGCTAAATCACATTCGATGCCATGATGTAAAACCCAGCACAATCCTTCACGTTCACCGCATTTCATTCTATAATACTGTGCTACCACAAATTGAAACAAGCGTTACAGAGTTGCTGCGTCTCAACGTTGCTTGGCAACCATTCTGATAGAAGAAATATATTTCCTAGCAGAAGAATGATAATCTGAATCGATCAATTTCTCATTGCTGTGCTGTTATTTTATGAAATCTTGTCAGGTAGTCCTTAGGTTCCAGTGATTTTAGAATAGCTAAGAGGGGTTTTAGGTACTCGGCTACACGTTGTGCCTAACAATGGCCCTTAGATTTTCTAAAATCACTGGAACCAGCACAGCCTCTCGGGGCTAATTGCTTAATTCCATAATAAAACCAGATAAGTGCAGTAGAATGCCATTGAGCTATTGGTGTAATTCTGGCTGCAACCACAGGGTGTCATCCCAGGCCAGTGGAAGGGATTGGAGGGATCGATCACTGGAAGAATCACTGATGACTTGATGACTATGTGTATTTGTGCATCACACAATACATATTCTACACAGATAAACCCATGCAGTTACAGAGCCAGAGACACCGAGCCAGACCAAGAAAGCAGCCAGACTAACAGATACCCTGTCTGAATTCTGGAGCATTATGGCTGCCGTGCATCAGCCAGGTGGTGGTTAGTGAGGTTCCTCCTTCCCTGTGAAGCACTTTGAGTGTTGAGAAAAGTGCTACTGTATATACATGTAACATGTTGTTGCTGTTATAGAGATCCTGCCAGTTCTGCAGCTATTTCCCCTTGCTCACTCTCACTCTCACTGTACACCATGATGTCCCTGCCCTGCCCTTTGGCTGATGGTGGTGCGCAGCACTCTGTCAGAGGTCAGTGTTGGACAGAGCCATCCTTCAGGGCAAACACACACACACACACACACATTGATCCCTTCAGGGGTTGAGTTTCAGAGATGGTTCTCTATGTCTGGTCTCCGAGAGTGAGTCAGTATCACCCAGAGTCTTCAGCAGTTTGTGTGTGTGTGTGTGTGTGTGTGTGTGTGTGTGTGTGTGTGTGTGTGTGTGTGTGTGTGTGTGTGTACACATATGCCTACAATTTGTTGTAAGGTGGTGCTTTCGCCAGGCTGACAAAAGGCTGACACAGTTTACATCAACATCCTCTCTTAAGGGAATGGATGTGTGAGCAAGTTGAATCACCAGAAATAACTGATCGGGCATTTTTGCTACAGTTACAAAATTAAATATAATCTGGGGAAGGGAGGCAAGCAATGGATGGATGTGTGTGTGTGTGTGTGTGTGTGTGTGTGTGTGTGTGTGTGTGTGTGTGTGTGGGGTAGGGGTGGAAGAGAGAGAGAGAGAGAGAAAGAAAGAAAGAGAGCGAGAGGAGGGGGGGTCTACTGTAAATGGCTGAGAAGGAGCTGGGCTTAGTGTTGAGCACCTGTCGTCCGTGCGCAGTCCCGTCTCCCAGGTGCCGTACTGGCTGTCTGTCTCCTGCACCAGGGTGTCGGTGTCCTTTGGCTCCTGCTCACCGCTCACACACTGCTTCAGCTGCTCCTGCAGGGACACACAGAGGGGAGGAGAGAGATCAACACTGGGTTAAACGGTAGGGAAGGAGGGAGGGAGAAAGAAAGGGGGAGAGAGAGAGAGAGAGAGAGAGAGAGATCAACACTGGGTTAATCAACAGGGAAATAGATAGATAGAGAGAGATAGACAGATAGATAGACAGATATATACAGTAGATAGATAGCTAGATAGATAGATAGATAGATAGATAGATAGATAGATAGATAGATAGATAGATAGATGTGTTTAGGGCAGCGTTTCTCAAACTGGGGCGCGAACTAACGTGAAAAACAGCCTAGGCCCAGGTAGCACCCGATGCGCAATTGACGCACTGTGTTATTCATAGGGAAGTGCTCGTGTCAAGGCAACTTAGTTTGTCCCGACCTGAATGAGATTTTGAACGAGGTTGTGTGAGTGGTGAATTTCATCAAGACCCGGCCCTTAAAAGCGCGTCTATTCTCCGCACTTTGCGAGGAGATGGGAGCTGACCAAAAGGCTGTACTGTTTCACATCGAGGCAAAATGGCTTTCCCGAGGTAAAGTGCTGTCGCGCGTGTTTGAGCTCCGAGTCGCCTCTTCTTGGAGGAAGAGCGTATGTTTGAATCTGCAAGCACTAATGAACATTTCTTGACGAAGCTGGCCTATCTTAGCGATATATTTGGAAAGCTCAATGAGTTAAATCTCCAGTTACAAGGCAAAGACAAGCACCTACCTTACAGATAAGATTACTGCATTCACCAAAAAACTTGAGGTAGGCTATGGGACTAGCGCCTCGATCGTGACAGTTTTATGCCTTTGAGAATCTGAATGAAATTGCTGAAACGTCTGATTCGGGAGCCACTCTTGTGATTCCATGTAGGCCTACATCACATCCCTGCAAAGTTTATTTCAAAAATATTTCCCAACCAGCAGTGCTCCGTATGACTGGATTATGGATCCATTTAATGCAGCATGTTGGTATTTCATTGAATATATTGTAGCCTACAATGCTGTAAAATATTGGCCTATGCTTCCTAATATGTTGCTGGAAAACAGAAATATGTGTGTTTAATTTACAATGGCACATTATGTATTTATTTATTATTATATCTGCAGCACCAGCTGATTTTAACTCTGCTGAAGAGGATATATTTAGAACTTGTCATTATTTCAATAAATTTGACAATTTTAAGCTTGACCTACCACTTTCTTAGAGCGATGAGGGACAGGTGGGGCTCGAAAATGCCCCCTTGATCAAAGTGGGTAATGAAAGAAAAAGTTTGAGAACCACTGGTTTAGGGTGTACAGTTTGGTTTCATAACCAGATGTTTCCATGGCCAAGAATATTCATAAGTCATGTTTTATTTTATTGTGCATTTCAAGTAATACATTTGCAGTTGTGTTGTTTTTTTTTAGAACAAAAACAAATCAAATAAACCCAACTGCTTTTCCACTGATATTACCTGGAACACAAATATATAGTAATGGAACAGCTATAATTCAGCACTTTTGCAAACTTGGGTTGGAAAGTGAGGTAGTAATGGGGGTGGGGGTGGGGCAGAAGAACACTGGGTTTATCAAGTGTAGAGGCCGCTGGCAAAACACTTGAGGAAATAAGATGCAACATAATACTGTTAACGGTGCAAGATACTGAATGGTATAGGTAGGAGCTGGGTTAGCATGCAGTGGCCTGGAAAGTCAGGTTCAATTCCCAGCTGCCACAGCTGTGCCCCTGAGCAGGGCACTTAACCCCGATTTGCTCACAGGAGCCTGGCCCTGCAATTAATTGGCGTATGTAAAAGTGTTACAAATAAATTAAGATAATTGTAGCACCACTTCTAGCCAGTAGGTGGAGGTAGACGTAAATGTTGGGAAATAATTTGTAATTCAAGATGCTTGACTCATTACAGATGACATCACGGCGTCACACCTCCTCAACCCTCTCTCTCTTTCTCTCTTTCACACACGCACACACATGCACACGCATACGCACACAACATACTCAAGAGGGAAACAGGCAAATAACACCATCTTGTCTACCACAGAGCCACTCAACAGAACTTGACTGATACAGTCTCACAACTGACTTACAATCGCAGCCAACTTTCTGTGTTTGAATCTCCCTCCAAACGCCTACCCATCACTCTCTCACTCACAGGCATAAACAATCACACAAAACAGTCAAGAGTAAGAATGCTCAAGACCTAAATTACTGAACAGCTAAAAACTGTAAATGCAGTAAAAGCAGGTATTTTGTGTGTGTGTGTGTGTGTGTGTGTGTGTGCCTGCGTGTCCGAGAGAGAGAGAAAGACACTGGGGGTGGGTGCTGAACTGTCTGTCGCTGGTCAGCTGTAAAAAAAGAAGGTAATGTGATCATCTCAGCTCATGGAGGGAGCATCACAAAAACAGAGAATAGGAGTGTTATGTGTGTGTCAGGGAGAGGGGAAAGACTGGTGTGTGTGTGTGTGTGTGTGTGTGTGTGTGTTTTCAACCGTGTCGCTTTTAATGAGGGCAGTACAGAGGGTGCAGTGTCCTGTACATGTGTACACACACACACACACACACACACACACACACACACACACACACACACACACACACACACACACGCGTACACACACGTATGGAGCTAAATTTGTCTCAATAATATTTGTATATGCGCAGAGGGGGGATCCACAAATATTTCTTGATTTGCATGTGTGTTTTGATATCTACAAATAAAAAAAATCATATTTGTAACTCGTATATTGATTTTTACAAATATAGATATAGCATTTGTAAATAAAATGTGATTTGTAAAACCGAAAATTTCATTTGTGAAATGTGATTCTGCATTTGTGGATCACCAGCACCCGCATTCTTCGCTTTCCAAAGTTACGTGTTTTTGAGACGTTCTTCACATGAAAGTCACACAAATCCACACGTAAATAGGCCTACTTTAATTCACCGGCACACAGAAATCGCAATCCAGTAGATGGCGACATCCACAAATATTTCTTGATTTGCATTCGTGTTTTGACATCCACAAATAAAAAAAAATCATATTTGTAACTTGTAAATTGGTTTTAACATTAATACTAATGCTAATATTTAATTCAACAAACAGCCTGACTGTCTAAGGGGCCGTTTATACGAGGACGATTGCGAAGGAAGACGACAAAATATTTTATCATAAGTGCCTTTCGTTTACAAAGCTTTTACCGCCATCGGGCTTGAAGACGAAAAATCGGAAGACTCCTTCCAGAGTGTAGAGTTTTGAAGACGAATTCGGTTGTGTCTCCGCCTAAACGGCTAAACCAAAGATCCTTGATTACCTCTCTGGCTAAACTGTCAAATTAGAATGTCTGCGCCAAGTGGACGCACGGGGTTCTATCACACCACCACCCAGCGGTCTGGAATGCATATCCAATCGAATATCACATACTCTTGCGTCTTCATATAAAGATTTCCCCCTGAGAATGCTCGTCTAAACGCGAATAAAAAAATGAAGACGAGACGCCACTTCTGCGTCTTCTCTTTTCATCGTCACCGTATAAACGTAGCCTTATTCTCTTAATAAGACTACACATCATTTTCATGCACTGTAATAATCAGAAGAAAAAGCCTTGGAAGAACAGTACAGTGCATTTTCATGCACTGTAATAAGAAGAAGCCTAGGAAGAACAGTACAGTGCATTTTCATGCACTGTAATAAGGTTGAGATTTCACTCAAGTGCCTGATGTTCATAACTCTGTTCTAGAATCTTTGGTTTTAACACACTGCCTCGGTTGCTAGGTAACTATAAACAAACTCAAAGATTGTAATTCTTGATTTCGCTTGCAAACTGACGGTTTTATTCGTTTACTAAACAAAGATTATGGAAATTAAACACCACTTTTCCATCAAAAAGCTTGTTGTAAAAGGCATAACTTGTTAGATTTAAGAACTAGGTTCGCTAGCTCTGTGCGTTATGAGCAAAGAATCTTTGGTTATGAGTCCCATAGAACAACACTGCCATCTACTGGATTAGAAAGTGTCAGCAGGCTACTTGTGGATCTGGGTGGCTTCTGTGCGCAAAGTTTGTCTCAAAATAATGATCCACAAATGCTGATCCACAAATGCGAAAACGAAAACTGTGTGTGCTGGTGATCCACAAATGCAAAATTAGATTTCACAAAGGCAATTTTCAGTTTTACAAATGCCATTTAATTTACAAATACACATCTACAATTGTGAAAACCAATTTACAAGTTACAAATATGATTTTTTTATTTGTAGATGTCAAAACACGAATGTAAGTCAAGAAATATTTGTGGATGTCGCCATCTACTGGATTGCGATTTCTGTGTGTCGGTGAATTAAAGTAGGCCTATTTACGTGTGGATTTGCGTGACTTTCATGTGAAGAACGTCTCAAAAACACGTAACTTTGGAAAGTGAAGAATGCGTGTGCTGGTGATCCACAAATGCAGAATCACATTTCACAAATAAAATTTTCGGTTTTACAAATCGCATTTTATTTACAAATGCACATCTACATTTGTAAAAATCAATATACGAGTTACAAATATGATTTTTTTATTTGTAGATATCAAAACACACATGCAAATCAAGAAATATTTGTGGATCCCCCTCTGCGCATATACAAATATTATTGAGACAAATTTAGCTCCATACACATGCACACACACAGGCCAAATATGCACATAGACTGAAGGTGAGGTCAGACTCCCATTGCCTTGGGGCTTATATCGACGGTATTCGGGCGTAGCCACCTTGCCGAACAATGTACCATTCTTTATACCAAGGCTCAGTGCCCTATTAAAAACAAATAAAAACAGCCTTATCATAGCAGGGGGGACTGCTTGCTCAAGCACTGCCAATCTCTTGTCAAGTGCTCTACAGACCTTTTCCATAAAAGAATGAGGAAAGTATAGTGTGTGTGAGAGTGAGAGAGAAAGAGAGAGTGAGAGAGAGAGAGAACAAATATCAGCTCACTCCATCCGTTCCTCGTCCGTCAGGGACAGGAAGGGTGCGCCAGGGGGAAATGACTGAACAATGGACGGATGAAAGGAAGGGAGGAGAGAGGGAGGGAGGGAGAGAGAGAAGGAGGGAGGGTGTCGGAAGAAACCAGGGTTCTGACACATCAATACACCGTCAAACTGCTTACGATGGGTCTGTGCAATTTTCAGTGTGAAGGTGTGTGTGTGTGTGTATGTGTGTCTGTCTGTAGAGAGACAGAAAGGCAAAGCTTTTTCCCCCACAGGATCTACACTTTCACATCGGCTGGGAAGAGCTCTTCTATTCCTCTCTAACCTCAACACAAACCCATGAGCAAGAGAGATGGAAAATAGACACGGGTGGGGGGTGGTGGGGAAAAAAAAGAAGAGTTGAGGGAATACGATCACATTTTCTGTGGTAAGATTGCTTATGCAACTAAATGGCAGCAATGCTCACTGAGGTGAAGCGCAGTGCAGAAAACAGGCCTGAAGTGCCATCTGACGGCCTTACAGCATCTCTCTCTCCAGCTCTGTGATGTTCTGCTCCCCCTGTTAAAACATTTAGGATCTGAGGACCTGCCAAAAATAAGGACACAAAACAACTTCATCCCAAAATGTGTAGATGCACACGCACACAGGCCTACCCACTCCCCTTAGCCCATCAATATTTAATTTCCAGCTAACTGATATGGCCAACTCTCTCCTCTTCCCCTCAACACAGTTAAAGGTTTTGTGCTCATAATCCCTCATATAACAACTAAAGTACTAAAGTAATAAAATGTACTTATGTACTAATGAAACGTATAAAACAATGCTCATGGTAATGGCACTGGGACTTGAGATGCTGGCCCAAGGGCAGTTTGCACTGTGCGTGGTGTCTTCTCAAACACTTACAGGCTAAAGCTAAAAACACCATTTTGCTGGGCAGTTCTGACTTCCTGCCACAGGACTGATTGGTGGATATGTCTCTGATGTCACCTGGGAGGAGACAGGAGTTCTGATACGAGATGTCATCTACGGAGTTAGCACAGAGGTTAAGGGAAAAGTGAAGGAGGTCAACATGGCTAGGGTTCCTCCTGTACTGATGATATGGCAAGGCAATGGCAAAACTGAAAACACCTATACATACTGTAGACACCTACAAGGTGAAAGTGTACTAGCCTATTGTAAGGGATGCAGATTTCTGCAGTTTCAGACCACTCCATGTAAATTGTGTTATTGTCTGCACATAAGTCACACACACACACTTTGATTCTGATACTCGCACACATTCATATACAGCACACACACACACACACACACACACACACGCAACATGAATGATGATGAATGATGAAATATACATGCATACATTCACAGGTACAGAGTCACTTACACACAGTTTGGAGCCTCCTACACTCTCATGCGTGGAGGACACCAGCAGTGTATCAAGGGCCATTTTTAGACCTATCTGGGGCAAGTTCCTCCCACCCACAGTGAAGGCTAAGAACACAGTCAACATAAGGGAAAGTGCACATGCGCACACACACACACACACACACACAACATGATACAAATAATTAAAAACAAACGGCTATATCATTATGAGAACACAAAGTCAGTATAGAGGACTGTCCTACTGTAGTCTAGTCCAGAAGCCAAGCTTAACTGTTATTCTATTCTATGTACCGGTAAATAGTAGCCTACTTATTGCTGCTCTAACTATATCCTTGTGGCAGTGTACCGTTATTTTACCTTTATTTTACTTTATTGGCTAACAAATGTCAGCTAAAGGACTAAATGCAAACGTAAATTGCAACACAATTTATCACACTACCACAAAACCATTCGACTACTATACCTATGCTAACAATTTAACAAAAGTTATGTATGTGAGTATCGTGACTGAAAACAACTTGCACAAATAATGTTCAATATTACAAACATTCTCCACACTTCAACGGGTAAAGATCTGTCCATCTACAAATGATCCTACGGTTACAAATAGCTTACAAATACAAATATATTTCATAGTTGCATATCAATGCTAAACTATCCTACAGTTACAAATCCTGGCTATTCAATAATAAATGTCTTAAAGGGGTTTCAAAAATACTGGTAGCTGTCAGGAAATATTTGTAACTGTACAATACATTTGTTTGTCTACAACCTTCACCAACTACTGCAGGCTACAGAGGTCTCACGGTAAATCACACAGGTAATCTACAAGCCTGGAGTGAACAAATCAAGTTTGATGGACAAACCAAATGCACACCATCAAGCAAACAAACAGGAAACATAGGCTATTGTCTACGTACACACATACACACACAGTAATGCAATTTCCTGTGATACAATTATATTTTACATCCTGAACACCAACTGAGCAAGACACGGTCAGCTGATAGGTGATATATTTCTGGGGGCGATGCATGACTCACAGAAAGTCACTCTGACTCTAAATAGAGCAGCTGAGGAGAGCCCAAGGCCAATCTTTACCCTCACTATATCAAATTACACCCTATTGCAATTGTTAAGCTTTCTCTGCCACCATACAAAATTGATGATGTCATCAATATGCTATAAACTACAAAGTGACACCATCCACTGCGATGAAGAAATAATAAGTGGCAATAATGTAGAGAAGACATCTCTAGAATTTGAGATACTGGGAAAGACTCCTCAACTCCTCTCCTGGATGTTCGATATTCTTCAGCGGATATGAGTAAGGCCAGCAGAATTCAGCATTTTAAAGATCACTCCAATCACAACCACTGGATTCTTGTCACGAGATGGTTGGGGGTTACTCTACTGTGCATCGTTTAAGAGCAAAGAGGCGCCAAGGCATTACCAGGCATGGATCCTGGCGGATTTATGCCGCCGGGCACCATCAGGGATGAGGAATGACTGGGTGATGAAGGCATGGAAAGAGAGGGGAAGAGAGGGAGGGGGTGAGCGAGCGAGCGAGAGCGCGAAGGGGGTGGGGGAGTGTGGGGTGGGGTGGGGTATAGAGGGAGACGATGAAGAGAGATGGGATCTTCAGGCGGAGATGTGGCGAGCAGCTCCACTCATGCATGCAGGCTAGGAGAATAGGGAAAGGGGCTCCGAGTAGGAGCGCAAGTGGAGAGAAAGTATAAAAACAGAGGATAAAGAGATGGAACGACAGAAAGAAAGGAGAGAAAGTGGGTGAGCACATGAGAGGAGAGGATAGAGAGTGAGAAGACAGAGATGGATAGATTGGTAAAATGGAGAGAATGATGATAGAAAATGAGAGAGAGAGATGAATCCTGTGGGTTGCACAGAGTGACCAAGAGCAAGCTAAGTCTTTAGGCTAATCAGATCACCAGGACGTGTGTGTGTGTGTGTGTGTGTGTGTGTGTGTGTGTGTGTGTGTGTGTGTGTGTGTGTGTGTGTGTATGCAGCTAGTGGCCATGTACTCACCAGAGGCCAACAGAAACCGAACCCTGCAATCAGAGGCTTCCATTCAGCCACACTGATTACCAGCAGATACATTACCAGCAAGCCCTTAAACTCTTAAACATATGGCACTCCATTATGCTCACAGACAAAGCAAAACACACACACACACACACAAATGTGAGGCTTCTCTTTCTCACTTAAACAACACTCACACACACTCTATACAATTTCCTCTTCTTAGGCAAACACAAGCATGCATGTGCATACACACACACACCTTCCCATCGGGGGATGAGAGTTTTGACATTTTTAACATATGGTGCCGTGTTGCTTTGGGCAAGAGCAACTCTGTGCTGAGCGTTACAGATCACAGGTGCATAGTGAACACACACACGTCACGTCCAGCTAAACCAGACTAACCTCTCTATCTGTCCCATTCACTAAAAATACAAATGCACACTCCGCAGGCAGACACGCACGAACGCACGCACGCACGCAGCTTCCCATGTAGTGAATAATCTGTCAACCTTCACCTGGTCCCACGTTTTGGCAAGTAGCCGTGTAATAAGCGGGATAATGTATAGAACGCCGCTGCGCGTTGGGGTCTGGTTCGCCCTGTCGGGACTTATTTTCCCAATTATGACCTGCGTTCTATACATTATCCCTTACATATTCTGTCATGGTAAAGGCAAAGAGATTTATTTGGCTTTAGTGTTAAGAGAATAAAATTCTAGAAGAAAAAAAGAAAATGAGGAATAATGGACAGATAACAGATCACAACAGGAAGTCTGAGTTGAGAAGAGAATGCAGGAGAAATAAAGCCTTTCAAAACAAGACGGAAAACATGACCACTCTGATAAACATAGTGCTGTACATCAAAGGTTTGGCAACATGCCGTCTCATCCTAATAGAGTGGGGAAATCAACTGGATGTGTAGTTTTTAAGTGTTAGCATTTTAACACCTGGTTCTCCAGGAGAAAAAAACCCCTATGGAAAGTGTTTTTTGCAAAAATAATCATCTGCAATAAACAACCGCAGTAGAAAACCTAGGCATTCGGTTTGGTGAGTTATATTCGGTAATTCGTGATGAACTGTCGTCTTGTAAAAATAACAATGTTTCTACCAAAATGCTAAAGCAAACATTAGGTGGACCAAACGGAGGTCCACACGGACTCTTAACTATAGGGAGCGGTATTTCTGTGATTTCCTGAAACCACATTCATGTTCTCATAGGGATTATTTCTCAGGAAAAGGAACATGCAAAATCGCTAATTCAGAACAAACAAAAATGCAAAATGATGGCGTGATTGGCTATAGAGGGTGTCATTCACCCACTGAAAAGGGGGAAAGGTGGTGGTTATGGTTAGAAGACAAAGGCACATAGGACTGTGTGATGGTGAGAAAGTGCTCGGTGAGATTTGCTTACAGAGGTGGGTGTGGCCGGAGAGTTGGGGCGTCTCCGTAGCGACAGGCGCTGGCTGCGTAGCGAGAGCCTCCGGAAGGACTCTCGGCTGCGTGAGGCCAGGCTGCGAAGAGACGCCGCCCGTTTGAATCCGCTGCCTTCGTCGACTCCTCCTCCACCTCCTCCTCCTCCTCCCCGCTCAACATTACTCGAAACGAAGCTCAGAGCCCCTTGAAGGGAGCGGCGAACGTTCCCCATCCACCCAGTCACCTGGGATTGGGCAACTGTCAGCTTGTCGCCAAAGTACTCCATTGCTGGTGAGTGGGAAGTTTTTAAGACAGGAACCACAGGTTCAGGTCTGAGTCTGCTGCCAACAACTACAAGAGGTCCTGAGCTTTTTGCAAACACTGAAACAGGTTTTGTTTTGTTTGCCTCTAGGACTGGCTATTGTTCTACAGGGAACCCATGTGCTTGAAGGTACTTGACAGAAAAGAGAGAGGAAAGAAGCCAATGTCTATATCCTTTCCAGAGCTTCAGATCCAAATCTGAGTAAGTTCTTATAGTTCTCTAGATGAAGTATGAAGTTCTCATAGTTCCCTAGCGTATTAAAGAATTACACTGAGATTCTTCCTCGTAAAAACAAAGGTCCTCTGGTTCCATCCAAGTCCTTCAGTAAATAGTGTATGGTGTGATCCAACCTAATTCAACTGAACTCGCCCCCATGGGTAGCTGGTGACCTGGTTGGAGGTTGCTGTTAAAACGGTCCCAAGCGGCGGCGGTCTCGCTCTCTTGGTCTGTGCATGCGAGGAACACTTTTTCTGGTGGAGCTGAATGCTACGGGTCAGAAGTAGGTCGAGGAGTTTTTTTTCCTGATTACACACACACACACACTTTCTCAAACACATTCGCTACAGCACACACAGAAAGCCTAAAGATCGAAGACCAGTCAGCTGGCTTCTAGCTGAGTCAACCTCAATCGCTTGTGACGGTCTCGCTGGCTGGCAACTTACTCTAGCGAAAGCTTCCTTGAGTGACGGGCGAGCTCTCCGCGTTTCAAAAGTTGCTCTACTGAGGAGTTAAAAGACATGGTGCATTGCAGACCAACGGTCACTAACGATCATTAGCATTCCCACTGATCACATCCTCTGTGGCTTTCTGGTTCAGCTCTAATGCAATTCTGTGTGATGATCACCACCATCATCTCCAATATCCCAGCTAATCCATGTTTTCTGACAGTCAGGCAACTCGAGGTCCGCAAGCTATCTGTACCAAAGCCCTTGCCATCATGATCTTTCCACAAGGAGTCTCCGCTGAAGTATCAGTTTCTAAATGTCAGGCACACCCTCTGACTCATCAAAGAGTGTGCTCACTCCATTTCGGCTCCAAGCAAGCAGCAGTCGCATCCCTCACAGTGCGATTTTGTAAGGTAATATGCCTACTGTTGGAGATTGGTGACCGTGCTTCCAGCTGCCATGGATTCACTCTGCAGTCTGGCCACCTTGACTGAAACTGCGCTGCTTAAAGTTACCGCATCAACGCAACAGCTAGCAGAACTCGTTTGGCCACACACTCGGTCTCAGGCTCTGCATAAATACACACATTAATGTCAAAGTGACAGATGTGGCATTTTGTTTTTCGTGCCACGTAATAAGAGGGCAAGCCAGACCCCTGCAGAAGGCAGGGCGACCACACCTGTGTGATTGGAGTTTGTTTTTGTTTTTTTAAAGTCTGTGTGCAGATTCTCCTCACACACAATGAATGGGAAGGGTTGACATGTGTGAACACTAACAACACATATACACAGAAGCTCAGAAACAAGAAATGCAAAATACACAGAACAATGGCATTTATAAGACTCTGTTCTCCTCCTACATTGACAAATGCAGCTGACAGTCCCAAACACGTGCCCTCCCTCACATAGACATACCTTGTGTCGCTCATACATGTGCGCACACACACACACACACACTTGAGAAGTCTCTTCTCCAAACAACCAGCTCTATATCCCTATAGTCCCTCTTAAATCTTCCTCCGTCACGCTCAGATTCTCCCCAAAACTCCTCGATCCTGTGGTGGTTATATCCCTTAACGAGACTGAGACGCAGCCGGCTTCCCCCGACGAGCTCTTTCTCTACTGGGGCAAACTCAGCGGGGAGGAAGCCCCATTGCTCCGCAGGCGCTGGTGCTACTGCCGATGCCCACGCTCCGTTTCTCCTTCCTGCTCTGTATGCAGTGCCTCTTCTGCTTGGTGCATTAGGGGAGCACTCCGCGAATGAACATCATATGAGACTGGAGCAGAGGAGGAGGTCAAAATGCCCTTCGGATGCTCCACTCACCCTCTCTCTCTTTCCTTCCTTCCTTCACTCCCTCTCTATCTCTCTCCCTCTCTCTCTTGCAGGTGCTAGCAGGTGGAGGATGAATGCGTCAGCGAATCTGCTCTCGGAGCACAGTGCTAGAGGACTTGCGCTCAAGGAGAAAACAGAGGAGAGGGAGGTAACTGTGAGAGAGAGAGAGAGAGAGAGAGAGAGAGAGAGAGTGAGTGTGAGTAAGTGAGAGTAAGAGAGAGAAGGAGGGTTGAGGGAAGCCGGTGATTTGCGACAGGGAGGGAGGCGGGTGATGGTGGCAGTGCAGTGCCTGTTCCTGCATGCGGACGATCGGAGCGAGGCAGGAGACAGGGGGAGAGGTGGGGTTGTTATGTAATCCCGCCTGTGATCCCATATCTCTGGGACCGCACAGGGGAACTTGGGGACAAAGGGAACAGATGGACAACATAAAAGGGGAAATGAACAACAAGGCAGGGGAATTGGAAAAACAAGAAAAAGGAAAAAGAAAGCTAGTGTTTACAATGACTGTGTGTGTGTGTGTGTGTGTGTGTGTATGCCTTAGGCAGACACGTTTCCTCTACACATCAACA
The DNA here is from genome assembly GCF_017589495.1 of Alosa alosa. NCBI lineage: Eukaryota > Metazoa > Chordata > Actinopteri > Clupeiformes > Clupeidae > Alosa > Alosa alosa. The sequence continues at coordinate 5,309,028 of NC_063193.1, read as the reverse complement.
CCATCCACGCCACAAACTGGACGATTAGAAGTGCTTATTCATAAGTAAAACCGATTGGCTCATCCTTTCACAGCTTTGTGTGCTGTCGCCCCCTGGTGACCTACTATGAAAGTTCAGTTACTGATCTTTACAACGTCACAAAATTCCTAATATCCTAAATCCAAGAAAAAAACAAACACCAAATAAGAAGCCATATATTTCAAAATGAATCTTCTTCAAGAGACGTTTATTGTCATTGATCATCTAGTAGAAAAGTCAGGTGAAATAAAGTGATACCTTGAAGATCACTAACACTAAAACACAATTTGTTAAAAGACACTCATGTGATCAACAAATTATATTATCTTTGCAGGTACAAAAGCAGCTGCAACTAACAAACCTCTATTGTTTCTTATAAATAAGCTCAGTTCTAGCACAAGCACCACTAGTTCTGCAAGGTTTGTTTCAGTGGTTAGCTGTGTTTTGTCGTAATGATCAACTTTTTTTTCCAACACGTATTCAGGCTGAATCAACAATGCATACCCACTACATGTGCATGTGCACACAGTAAAACTCAGTGTGTGAGCTCCCGCCGCCCCCAACACCCACCCACCCCCACACCCACACCCACCCACACACACACAGTTAAATGGCCTGTATTAGCTCAAACAGGAAACTGAGGGTGGACTTCTATTTCAGATAATGACAACAGGATGGCAGATCACAAGGTGTGCAATCACGCTCTTACACACTCACAAAAAACACATACTGTACTACACACAACACACACACACACCTTACAGAGGAAGTACAGAGAGCAGTAAAGTATAACACACAAATTTAACTTTCCTCCAATGCTTCATATAAGATAAGAGATTTAGGCTAACCGTGTTGACTTTGGAGACACTGACTGGATTAGTTAGTACATTGCTGACCTCCAGTGAGTTACAGCTGCTCTTCAGGTAAGTAATGTACTGCATGTACAGTAATCACTTGATTTTGCATAGCTCGGCCATTCAACTTTTCCCATTCAATGCACAATTTGCACATTCCAACAAGAAATCCTGACTGGAACCTGGATATTTATGAACTTTTATTAATGTCCATACAAATCTGATTCCTTACAGGCGGGTGGATTAAATCTCGATTAACATAGGTATAATGTACAGTAATTATAGTTGATGATTAACAGTTTATCCAAATTTGTTGCATTTCTATTTACTTGTTTATGTTAATGTTGCCATGACTACCTTGTGTTTGGATCTCACAGCTGTGAAGAAAGTCTTCCCCTGATATGGAACATGTCCATTTGTTTAACTCCAATAACACAGAGGATGAAAGCATACACAGTGAATTTGAATGAATGCACTTAAAATACAGGATTTTTTTGCCAATTAACTGAGCTTTATAGATGGACACAGCTACATTTCTATAGAGTTAGCAATAGAGTTACTGTAATACACAGGAGAGGACTGCACATGGGAATGCATTTCTCCTCCATACTCTTCTTTTGGATTAAAGCACAACCTGTGGACTAATGGGCACTTTGTCCCATGGTCGTATGTTAGTAATAGCCTTGACTGATGCAGTAGTTAGGCCTATTCCTACCTAAGGTCTCCTCTGCCCTCAAGCTTGAATGTTGAGATAAAAGCGTCTGCTAAATTAATAAATGCAAATGTAAACAAATATTATACACAATGTGTCTAATTGAAAATGATTATATGCGAATGAGTGGAGTGAAATCCCAGCTTGTGATGGATTGAGCACAACTAAATTTTCATTACATACCTATCCCCTTCTCTATGCATACAGTTGAATCTACTAAATTCACTTCAAGCTCGCAGTATCTGCGATTTCTGCCTTTGTACTCCTGACTTTGTCTTTAGTCTTTGTCTGAGTCTACAGGGCCCATGCAATTTAACACATATAGTATGAAAGCATAAGAAAGCAATGACATCAGCCAAGCTTACTGTCACCATAGACAACATTGCCAGCCCAGCAGAATTTCCTGGTGACACGCCTGGTCAACCCTTAGAGTGATACCTAGCAGTGATGAAGCAGTTATACACTAATGCACTCTGTGACGGCACCGAGGGGAATATGGCTTACAGCTATGATATCATTTCACAAGAAGAACAAGAAAAACTCCAAGGGTTTTAAAGTGGAAGTGAGAGCAGAGAAAGATGAACAAGTATTTTTTAACGTCTCTAATGAAAAATGCATCTTTCATAGAAATCAGAACGGTCTGGACATAAAAAAAAAGACAGACAGACAAGATGACTGGGCATCACTATGAATAAATAATCAAACTATTCCAGCAAACATGCTCCTAAATAGCTATACCAGACCAAATTGGGTGATTCATGACATCAAGAATCCTTCATATTCTTAAACGTTCTTTAATTTAGTAGAACAGTAGAAAAACTTAGCCACCTCATAAAAACTGGACCCTATAACTCATTGAACTTAAGAGTATTGTTCTAGTGCAGTCTACAAATGTTTCCAGGAAATCTACATCATCAGACAGTTCTTGATTCCAGTATTTTGTGAGATTCAAATGCATGTGTGACAAGCACTAGTGCTCTGGTCAACTGTTTGTTTGTGTCCTGTGTTGTGGCAAGTCAAATCTAATATCAGCCACATCCTTCCTTCCGTCCTCTTGAAGAGTAGGCTACATAGAGGTTTATCTATGAGAGCTGCCTTTTACACCACAGGCCTCCATATTTACTCTGAATCAACAGAGAAAACTCAACTTACCCACAGACGCTGCAGAGGCCTGAAGCAGGATGGACACAGATACGGCTCCATCACCATTCACCCATTCACACGCATACACCTTCGACTTGATGAAGATTTGTAAACCAGCGTTCTCGTTCTTTCACTAACCCTGGTTGTCTCACAGCAGTTCAGGTTTAACTTTTGATCTGAAACGCTCTCTTTCTCTCACTGGATGTGCTTTCACTACGAGCAGACACAACTTCCTCACTGCACTGAGTCAGGCTCTGACTGGCCCTCAACTGCTGTGGGAGTAGCGTGGGTGATGCAAGCATGACTCTTCCTCTGCAGATGACCCAGTCAGTGAGAGAGCAAGGGAAAGAGAGAGAGAGTGAGAGGGAGAGAAGAGGGACACAGAGAGAGAGAGAGAGGTTGAGAGAAAGGGAGAGAGAAAGAGAGAAGGAAAGGGAGACAAATGGTGAGAGGGGGAAAGAAAAACACACACAGAGACAGACAGACACAAAGAGAGAGGGGGGACAGACAGACAAGACAGACAGACGAGAGAGAAGAGAGACACTCAGGGAGAGAGAGGGAGAGAGAGAGAGAGAGAGAGAAGAGAGAAAAGAAAAGGAGAGAGAGAGACGCACAAAGAGAAAGAGAGAAAAGGAGAGAGATACATATATGAAGGTGTAGGTGGGTGGGTGCACAAGGGAGTGGAAGGAGGAAAGACAAACACTCAGAAACAGACCCCAACAAACAGAGAGGACAGACTATTTAATTAATTAATATCTATAGATATCTGCACTACTGAAATTAAATTCAGGCCAGGTCAGATATATAATGTGAAATCGTTCAAATAGAAACTGTGTGTGAGAGTAAAGTAAAGTGTGGGTGAAGTATAGAGTATAAAGTGCACAGGAGGACCAAAAACAAAAACACTCTTTCCATTTCAATACCATAGCCAGTCAGTCAGTCAGTCAGTCAGTAATGAAACTGAGTGAGAGGCTTTCCTTTTTCACTCTGAACAAAACCAGTCTCTTCATGAGACACACAAACCTAATCTAGAACTGACTGCAAAGATCTGGACTTAATTGGTTAATGACCCAGGCTTGCTTAACAGTGACACTGGGTTTGGTAGGCCCTGGTGAGCATCACACAGAGGGTTTAACTCAGTGGTTCTCAAAGTGCGGGGCGGGTCCCACTAGTGGGGAATAGAGACATGACAGGTGGGGTACAAAGAACAAGAGGGAATTTGATTGTTTTTTTGTGCCCCCCCCTCCTTCTCTACATCAACTGCTAACTGACAGGAAATGAAAACGAAAGTTTAGCGATCAGGAACTGTCAGGAATTTGTTCTCCATTTGAAGAACGTAATCAATTGCTGACGTGCACAGACAGCTAGACACAGAGCGTATCGTAGTACTTGCATCGTAGGCCTAGGCCTAGGTTACTTTCACTTTCTAGAGTGCACATTCATTACGTGAAAGATGCTTCATACCAACACAGTGATCAAACATTATAAATGTATCATGACTTGTTGTCACAAACACTTACTCCAATTAGAAAATCAAAACCAAAATCATGTAAGTAAAGACTATGTTAAATGTTGTTATCTCATTGACGCCTGTATAAGAGGGTGGAAGATGTGACATTTTTGACCTGATACATTTGCCTAATAAAAGGCCTTAAATTGGAAGTATTTTGGCTTTGATTCTCTTTTGACGCTTCAAGGTAGATCCTGCCTTTGTTCAGGGCCGAGATCAGGGATCTTGGGCTCAAAAAGGTTGGTGACCACTGAACTAAAACATCCTGCAGACCGAGACGGAACATGTATAATGTGGAACCAAAATGCGAAAATAACATTTTAATGTTACCATTTTACCGGGGTGATGGGGTAAGGTGGGGCTTACCCCATCAAGGTGGGGATTACCCCATTCCTCACCTCTAAAGAGGATGAATGACAGAAAAAGTTTAAGAACCACTGGTTTATCCAGAGATTCCAATCTTCTCGTGGGGCATGCCGCATGGGGTATGTATTTTTAAAAAAATGGAATTCTGCGAGAGAAGTGACGAAGTAGTAGTACCCTGACCCTGAACAAACTCCTATTTTGTGTTGGGTGTCAATTAGGCCACCACTTTCGATCAATTAGACATCTTAATATCTTTCCCACAGCCTAGTAAATTATGACGGCATCTGCTAAAATGACAATAAAAATAATGTTTTTTTGAGACAAATAACAGTTCCACCCCATATAAGTGCATGAGAATCATTTACGCTAAGCAAGATTTGAAAATGTTCGGCAACATCTGTGATGTCAGAACTGATATGATTGGCTCAGAGTGACCCAAGCTAAAGCCAGTTAGCCTTTATGTTTTCTATCAATGGGAAAAGATTGCCATCTTTCGCACAACAATAATAGTAATAGTAACAGTAATACTACTAATATTAAACATCAACAGTGAAAATAATGGGTTTTCATACTAACAAAAACTATAAACATAAAAAGCACCTTTGTCCTATTAAAATATCTTTGGTTTAACTGCAAAACTGCAGTTCTCCTGAAAATGGTGGCCAACCTTTGCAATATATACTGAAACTCTGAGCCTAACCATTACTTCCCATACAAATGTCAGTGAACAAACATTTATGACATACTGAGAAATGATCTGCGTAAAGGAAGATTGGACTGAATTGCATCACAAATACCTTTTCATACCTTTGTCTCTGATATCTTTGTTTTAAGAGGGAACCACTGTGCAGCTGATGTTCCTGTTGGTGAGATGTCCTCAAAATAAAATACAGCTGGTACATGCTAAGTAGCTACAACAACTCTCAACAGGTGAGATTACATAAGTCATGATAGTCTTGTGTTGAAAACAGTTGTGTTCCTCAAGTTCTCAACATATCTCACCGAAGTGAACTAGTAGCGTATGTCTTCAACTGATTGCAGATGTGTGTAAGCAAATACTTTCACTGGCTCGCCAAGCAGTCATATGACTCTACTGTTGATAAGCAGAAACTGATTGAAAGGCTATCCCTGGGGGTTGGGGCCAATAAACAGATAGGCTTAGATCAAGTTCTTTGGGGCATGCCGGTGTGACCCGCTCTACATACATGTCATACTCCAATCCAACCACCAGGTGGCGTCTGTGGAGCACGGCTCTAGCCAAACCACACACTCACCAAACAGGTTTCCTAGACAACAGGCAAGCTGAAGTCACTTTTTCACATAGTGCAGGTTGTGTTATAGGTGAAACAGACGCTTATGTTTACTCGAGCAAATGCCTGCCTCAAATCTGCCCGGTAGGTTTGTCTTTGTAGTGCCCTATAATGTTCACTCATAAAAGAAAAGTGTTTGCTAGGGGAGAGCTATGGAAAGAGTCCTCCACGCATTCCTCAGACAATGTAAACTAAGGAATGTGAACACAACAATTCCTCATGAATTCTCCTCAGGTTCAGTGTATTTGCAAATGAAAGGAAATGCAGAAGAGTAGTATAAAAAATAAGAACAGATTGTGTGTGTCTCTCTCTCTGTGTGTGTGTGTGTGTGTGTGTGTGTGTATTGGTGCTGGAACAGGTGGAGCAGGAATGAATTACATCGGCAAAAAGATAATAGTTTATGAGTAATGGCAGAGGCATTCACCTCCAACACAAACCCTCCATCACTAACCATAAACATGCGGGCACTCACACACACACACACACGGCTTAATAAGGACACCACCTCTAGCTTCCTCTTAATCTTCCATCTGATGCATGATAGCAGTATGGGAAGTTTGTATGCAAGTGTACATGACTAACAGGTCAAGTGCTTGTCTAATTTTCAATAGTAAGGTGTGGTAAGGTGTTTACACACAGATGAGGGTGGTACAGAGAGTAGGTGTGTGTGTGTGGGTGTGTGTATTTGTGACTCACCCCCCAGCTTTGCCGTCCCTTCTCTCTGTGCGCACTGCGGCTCCTCATGCGGTTCATCGGTGCGTCCACGGAACTCTCGCATGGTGCAGAACGCCGGCTCACGCTCCTGGAGCGCATCCGAGATAGCACCTGCCAGCACACACACACACACACACACACACACACATTTGAACAGCACCATGTCATGCTGATGCAGTTAAAAAATGGGTAATTTCACAATCAGGGTGTGCACTTTGTTTCTAAATTCTCAAAATGCCATTGTTTGGGTTTAACACAGTCAATATAGTCAGTATTAGATCCTCAGTCTAAATTAGTAAACATTCCATCTGAAGCATTATAAATCCTACTGATGGGTAGTACACAGTCTATACTTCAAGAAATATTAGTGATTTTTATGTATGGGATATAATATGCATAATTAAGGGTTTTTGTTGCAAATAAACCAATTTTTAAAAATATTCTTGTGTAACTTGTTTTGCACTACGTAAATAGCCATGACCTTTTTTTAAATGATTGCTTGCCAGCATTGAAATGTTGTTGGAACTGTAAAACTTTTTTTTTTATATATTGTGATTGAGCTGTGTCTGATGGACTGTCAAACATTTGAGTTGGAGTAGACATTTTAGTGTTTCTTTGTCTAAAAACACACAGATAATTAAGACGTTACTTCTAAAATGGTAAAACGCTGACACCGTTAGTCCGAAACACTTTTTTTGGATAAAATTAGGGTATCATTGTGCATGTTTTCACAGATGCATAATTATGCTATTTTAATTGCATTTGTAATCACAATTGTAATTTCAATCAACTGTGGTTCACCCTCTGTGGTCAGAAGGTGGTAAATAGCATCAAATGGATTTCAGTTTCATTAAGTGAGCCTTTGCATTGACCAAAAACCCTGTTGAGGTACAAATGTCAGGTACAACTCAGGGATTGATCAAAGCCAAAATCACCTGTGAATTCCATGATAAAACCCCATGGTCAAAGCAGTGTATGTGCGTAATCTAAAGAAGAGAAATCCCTCCAAATATGAACAAATGACTCAAAGGGACAGATAAGGCAGCACCAACATGAGGGTCTTAGGATATGAAAACATGACTTTATCTTTTGAGGGTTATAGCTTGCCTGGTAGGCCAAACTCATTCACGAGTGAATAGTCTGATGACTAACGATTGGGAATCCTTTACAACGCTAGCATGGTAATGGGCGTAGACATAGCATTAACTTTGAAATCATTGGTTAATCACATTGATCAGAGTCGCCTAAACTTTACAAACTATAAACAGAATAGGCAGTCAGGAAACAATGTGTGAGCCTACTTTTGCTGTAAATACATTTCTGTATTTTTTCAACTACAATTTTTGGTTAAGTTTAGGGTGATTTCCCAGAAGCATACATGCTTCTGATGTTCAAATTAGTTCTGGGCATGTTGTTGGGAGGTTGTTGCTTGGTATGAAATATAGCAAAGGTATACACGTGCACACACACACACACACACACACACAATCATCCACATCCAAACAAAACAAATCACCATTCACCCAAATGTAAATGCATCCTACTGCCTCTAACTCTAAATGCTTAGACACATACAGATCATACCAAAGCCTTTACCTGCTGGCTCGACTCCCTTCGCACCGTTCTGCCCTCTGGTCTTTGCCCCTGAGAGGCCAGCTCCCAGGCCATGGGCTCAGATACACCCGCATCTGTACTTGCAACCTGCTGCCCAATGCTCCGCATACTCGAGTCCTGCCCTCCATAGGTCTCTTTCCTTTGCGTGGATGCAGAGGAGTGGGACTGGTAGGGCAGCGATGCCCCAGCAAAGTCACTCTCCGTAGAGAAGCCAACCCACCGCCTGTCAGGAAGCATGGCTGGTGTATGTGAGGGGACTATAGGAGTTGTGTGTGGGGTCAGAGCAGAGTATAATGCTAGGTTAGGGGCAATAGCTGCTGGGACAGGATTGAAGGACTGGGATGGAGACAACATGGGGGTCACGGTGACTGCTGGGGTGGGAATCAGAGGAGGAGGAAGTGACGGTATCAGTGGAGCTGCCTGAGGTCTCTCTGGCTGCCTCTGCAGCATCTGGTCCATGCTGGTTTTGGCGCCAGCGGCAGGCCTTCTGGAGATATCCGCCAGAACCCAGGGGTCATCCACCAGGACCTCATCCCTTGGCCTTGGTTGCCAGACGTCAGCCTGGGATGATGACCATGCTACGTTGGTCCCCGTGGTACTCCTCGTCCCAGCCGTCAACCACTCCGGCTCGCCTGACCCCAATCCCCGGTCACCTGCCCGGAGTGGTGCCATGGGCTGAGGGAGGGAATGGGGAGCAGTCTGAGGTACGGCCTGAGGTCTCACCCACTCTAAGCTGGCTGGCTGCGCCTGCTGTGGCTGGGGTTGCGTTTGGAGCAGAGACGGTGTTTGTGGCTGGAGAGGTGTCTGGATTTTGGTCCATTCTGGAGTAAGCTGCTGTGTGTGGTGATGGTTGTTCTGGGGTGGATGTTGGGTGGGGGGCGTTTGTGTTTGATGATGGTTGTACTGTGGGAGTTGTTGAGGCATGGGCTGAATTTTGGTCCAGTCTGGAGTGAAAGGTTGGAATTGGGGCTGAGGTTGGTGTTGGTACTGAGGGTGCTGCTGGTGGGTTGCAGGTTGGACTCTGGTCCAGTCCAAAGACATGGGTTGAGTTGGGGGTTGGTACTGTGGTAGAGGACAAGGCTGTGCTTGCTGTTGAGGCTGAAGCTGTGTTTGCTGTTGTTGTGGAAAAGAGGGCTGGGGTTTAGCCCATTCGGGGGTCTGAGGCTGAGCTTGTGTTCTCACTGGAGTTCCAGAAGGTTCCGTGTTCTGGAATCCTGCCACTGGGAACATCTCCCCAGAGGGAGATGACTGGGCTTGGTTCTTGAAGGAGTCAATGTCCAGGATGGCCAATCGGTATGGCTCCTCTGCCCGAGGGGAGGGCTGTTTCCAGCGGGCTGAAGGATGCTGCTCAGTGGGTGTGATGGGGGTTCTTCCAGATCGATCACCCAGGTTCACAGTATCCAAGTCCAGCACTTTGGGTCTGAGGGGAGACTCACTACTCCTCTTCTCCCTCTCTGCTGCTTTTCGCTGTCGTTCCAGCTCATGTTGTCGCTTCCTCTCCAACTCTTCTTCCTTCCCTTTCTTGCGTTGCTTCTCTTGCTCTGCTTGTTGACGTTCCTTCTGCCGCTGTGTCTCAAATTCGAGCAAGCGTTGTCTCTCCAGCTCCTTGAGTCTTTCAAATTCATCCAGCTCTCTCTGTCTCTCTCTCTCAATCTCCTTCTGTTTTTCGCCCTCTTTCCATCGCTCAATGGCTTTTTGTTTATCAATCTCTCTCTGTTTCTCAAGTTCCCTCTGCCTCTGTTTTTCAAGCTCTCGCTGTCTGTCCTGTTCAAGCTGTCTTTGCCTCTCCAGTTCTCGTTGTCTCTCCAACTCTCGTTGTCTCTCCAATTCTCTTTGTCTCTCCAATTCTTTCTGTCGCTCCATTTCCTTTTGTCGTCTCTCCATCTCCTTCTGTCTTTCTATCTCTCTGTGTCTTTCTATCTCTCTCTGTCTTTCAAGCTCTAACTCCCGCTGCCTCTCAAGTTCCTTTTGCTTTTGCCTCTCTCTTTCCAATGCCTTCTGTCTTTCCAATTCTAGGTGTTTCAGTCTCTCTATTTCCCTCTGCCTTTCCAGCTGCCTCTGTTTTTCCCTGTCAATCTCTCGCTGTCTTTCCAGTTCCTTTTGTCTTTCCAACTCTCTCTGGCGCTCAAATTCTCGCAGCCTAAGCCTCTCCTGGTCAAGCATCCGCTCCTTTTCCCTTTCGTACTCCTTCTGTCGTTCCCGCTCTGCTTCTCTTTGTCGCTCCAGTTCTTTTTCTGCGGCCTTTCGTTTCTCGTACTCGATCTGTTTCTGCCGGTCTCTTTCCAGATCTTTTTGCCGCTCCAATTCTTTTTGCCTTTGAAGCTCTTTTTGTCTTTCGATCTCCTTCTGCCTCTCTTTTTCAGCTTCCCGCTGTCTCTCCAGCTCCCTTTGTCTCTCCTTCTCCCTTTCTTCTTCCCTCTTCCTCTCCATCTCTCTCTGCCTCTCCTTCTCTCTTCCTTGCTCCCTCTTCTTCTCAAACTCCTGTAGCATGCGTCTCTCTGCCTCCATCGCATTGTCTACGACTCTCTGATCCCTCTTTCCTTCGTTTTTCTGTTCCCTCGTTCCCCCTCCTCCATCCCTCCATTGGGGCTCTGGCTGCCGAGTGCTCTTCCTGAGTGCGGCATCCAGGGAGGGGTTCCTGCGTAGCGGGATCACCTTACCCTGTGAATCCATTTTCCCAGACCTTACTGAGAAGTCCTCATAAGGCATGTTAACAGACACCACCCTCCCCTCTCCTCCCATGAATGACCTCTCAAGTCCTCCCTCTAGATGAGATCCTGGTTCCTGGACCTGTCCGGTGAGCGCGAAGTACGTAGCTCTCGGTTTGGTCGCTTGTTCATCACCCTCAAGCATTTTGGGTCGTTTAGGTGCTGCAACCTCTTCTCTCTCACTCTCTATTTCTCGCTCTCTCTCCCTTTGTACGTCCACCTGTTTGTTTTCTACCTGAGCGAGGAGGTTCTTCTCCACCTCTTCATCCTCGTCTTCCTCTAGCTCAGCTGCTGCGGCCCTGTGTACCTCCATCTGCCTCTGGATCTCTTCCTCCATCATCCTCACCATGTCAGTCTTCCTCCCTCTCTCCGCTTCACCCTGACGCTCTGTGGCATCCACAACGCCCCACCTTTGCAGGGACCCAACTCTGAGGTAGCGAAGGTTACCATCTTCCTGCCCTAGTGGGTGTTCACTCGGGCCCTGGTCTTGACCTCTCTCATCAGGCCGGGAAGTGAGATTGATATCCCTCAGTCCGGCCTCTGAGCGACGTGTGCGTAACGTGAGGGCCCTTTCCTCCAGCTGAGCCAATGGCACCTCCTCACTCGTGACCCACTTCTCACCTGTGACAGACACGGTCTCAAACACGTGATCCACACGCTCCAGGTTGGCAGGGGATGCCGATTCACAATAGACTGCCATGACCAGACTACCGTCATCATCGTCTGCCTCAGGGCGGGCCTGCAGGTCTCCTCTGCCCCGCAAAGAGAGGCTCCTGCCAGGCTTGTGTTTCCCTGCTGCCCCCTCTGCTGCTCCAGGGGCCCCAGATCTCCCATCCTCCACCATCTGCACATTGTGTCTTTCCACCACATTCTCAAAGAGGGCCGCTCGGACTGTCTGCACCCCGCCGCTGGGGCACGCCCCCTGGGCATCACTAACTGATCTGCGCCCTTCAGTGGGCCTCCAAGAAGATGGGTCGGGCTGGTCATGGACTTCCTGTAGGACCTCCTTCCTGTCGCCTTCATGATTTGTTTGGACACTGAGGGTTGAGTCTCCAGGCTGCAGGGAGGGAGAGGGAGCATAAACAATATGGATTAGACTTTCCTCAAAGGGACTTCTTTGATGTCTGTCAAAATAAACCGATATTTAATTTCACATTGAAAATATTTATTTCTAAATATTTGTTATAGTTCTTGCCATTTCATTTATAATTGTACCATTGTTAATACCTAATGCTATAGTTATATTAATTGAAATATTATTGAAAAGTAGAGGATATGTATTTCATTTATATTTATTTATTTAATTATTTGTATTATTTAATGCGTTATGGTAATAGTAATTTAATAGTAATAGATATAAGTTACTATCATAGTAAATGCATTTTGCAGTTGTATTCATAGTTGTATTCTTAATTTCTATATTAAAGATTATAACACACTATGGGAAATATATGACAGCTGGCCTAACATTGCGGTAATTATTATTTAGGGGAAAAAAACCTTAATGCCAGAGGGTTATTCGCAGATGTTCGAACATGCCACTTGATTACATCTCACCCCAAAACCTGCTGGCTGACAGTCAATACAGTAGTCAGAGAAATCGAGGCACAGCCACTGAAGCAGAGAATGGCTTTCTGCTAGACAAAGGTGAGCCCTGTCTACACCTCTAATCCTCCAAAAAAAAAAAAAAAACAAGCACCGACAGCTCCTTTAAGTGATTACAGCCTTTTCTCACTGAGAGCAGTGCCCATCAGTCAGCGATATTGCCAGACAGCTGTCACCGATTACTGACCACGGGTGACAGAAGTAGTATACTGTCTGACATAGCTACTCTAGACTTCAAAATGGATTTATATCCTATTTTAGTGTTTTGTTTTACCAAAACAATTTGAACATCTAAATGATGTTAAAGACATACCAGAGTACACATGACAAAACTCATCATTGTGAAATAATAGGGAGCATATAAAGGGAAATATAAGTGCTAGACCCAATAGCCCTTTGCCAAGAATTTCTATAATGTTAGTGCATTATATTTTTTTTACATGAATGTTGCCTGTTTCATCCGATAACTACCAATTACATAGCTTTATTAATGAGCCATGTCAGTAAAGCACTTTTGAACGTGAAAGTAGTCAGAGACCACAGGGGGTAAAAAGGAGGGGGTAAAATCCATACAGGTGTGGACACCGAAAGAAGATCTGTGTCAGCTTTGTTTGCACTGATGAAGTTGGGTGGGGTGCCGAGTAATCAAAGCTTTCTCTCGCTTTCTGACCTTTCCCCTGGGTGTGTGTGTGTTCGAGTGAGTGAGAATATTTCATAATCACCGACCGTCACACGGCACATGACTAATACCCCAACTCAGGTTACAAGCCTTTTCAACGGCTCCAGCCTCCCCTCTGATATTAGAGATCCACACCAGAAGAAAAAAAATCTGGCTTGCCATTTCTTTTTCCTCTAAAGGACCAAATGGAAACACAGAGGGAGGTCTGAGAGTGATGTCATATTTAAGCTATAATTTCTACCAGGTATTAATTTAAGCACTAAAAGCCCTTTGACTAAAACATACATTAGTTGTTCCTAAAGTCATGCAAATTTGTCAAAGTCAAACAAAGTCATGGGTAATAAACTAAAAACTTGACTGTCTACAGGGCTTTAGGATGTCTTAGGGAGGGCCGCGGGAATGAAGTAAAATCACATGGAAATGCGGGCTTAAGTAGAAAAACATGCAAACTTTGAAAGCTGACTGTTGGGCTTGGTCCTTCAAGGGAAGCAAGAGCCATCACATCGGTACGCTAGTGTATTGTCATATAATCCCAATCTATTTACCTCGTGCACCCCCATTCAGCCCCCAGGTTTCTTAGATCTGGCAACAAAGACCTTCTCCACATCCCCCGCTCTCGGCTAAGGCAAAAAGGGGACAGACCCCTCGCAGTCACTGCTCCACGCTTGTGGAATCAGCTGCTTATCTGATATAAGAACTGCTCCCTCCATCCCTTTAACTGCTTTTAAATCCAGGCTCAAAGCCCACCTGTACTCTCTGGCCTCTAATGTGCTATGCTTGCTTTCTGTGTCCTGCTGTTCCTTGTGTAATGTGTAGATGTATGCGTATGCATTTTATTTTCATTTATTTATTTTTCTTTCTGTTTTGAAAACAACACTTAGGTCAGTGTAAGCTGTATATAAATGAATTTTAATTACTTGCTTACTACGTAAGTATAAACAATGCTAGTGCCTGCTAGTTGTGCTGTGCAGGTGTTGGTCATAGTGACACGACAGATTACGCAAACAAAACAAAACTGCACAAATAAATGCACAGCCCTAGGGATATTATAAACTGTCTCAGATAATTAATACTATCCTTTCCTACAGTCTCACAAGACAAAAAAAAAATGTATTAAACAGCTATTTGAAAAATATCTGAATGGTTGCAAACAGGTGCATGCAATTTCCTGTGCTACTCAATGCTGTTGTTACTGCATAGAGCAGACAATGGGGTCCAGACACACTAAGGAACACTATGGGCCAGTCCTAGTCCTGGACTAAACGTTCTTCTCTCTATGGACATCTCCATTGTACCTCTCTTTTAGGCTTTTTCACAAACCCAAAGATAGAGTCTGACTACAGCTTAGATGTACAGGGGTCAGACAGTAGAAAAAGGAAACGGGTGATATTTCGAACCCTATATTTCTGCCAATGTTTGTCCCAACGGTACACAAATCGTACATGCACTGCAGATGTCCTGTACTTGATGTAATAACCAAGATGTTGGGGGCAGCCGTGGCCTACTGGTTAGCACTTCGGACCTGTAACCGGAGGGTTGCCGGTTCGAACCCCGACCAGTAGGCATGGCTGAAGTGCCCTTGAGCAAGGCACCTAACCCCTCACTGCTCCCCTGAGCGCGCTGTTGATGATGCAGGCAGCTCACTGCGCCGGGATTAGTGTGTGCTTCACCTCAATGTGTGTACACTGTGTGCTGTGTCTGTTTCACTAATTCGCGGATTGGAATAAATGCAGAGACCAAATTTCCTACACGGGATCAAAAGAGTATATATACTTACTTATACTTATGTTTCACTTTTTACTGATCTGTGCATCAGTATGTCATAATGTGACCTACAAGTGTCCAACAATTGATGGAGTGCAAATGGCTGGGACCTCGGTAACAAAAAAACTGTTGAGTAAAACGTTTCGAGTCAGGCTGGCATACCAAAAACAAGAAACAACCAGCTCTGAGAAGCTCGATATTAAATAAGAAACATATTATTCAACCTGGAGTTTCCACTATTTTGTCCAACCCCTGTTGTAAATAGTCAGACTTCAGGTAGTCATCGAAATTAATCCATTGGACAAAGCAGTTTGGTATTTGTCCACCTCAAGTTAATCTATGATAGAATGACCCAGGTACTGGATAAGCCTACAGTCCAACATAAAATGGCTTTGTGGAACTAGCACCAGGTCTTTGGATTAGTCCAAGTATGGAACACCAGCACCATGTGTTTTGGGTACACAAAATTCAGACAACATATAGCATTATTTCATGGCCTCCTTAAGGTTTCTGTTTTTCATACTTACTGTTTTGCCACTAGCAAGAGGAATTCAGAAGTACATAGTTATGTTTCACCATCTTACCAACAGCGTGTGAACACACACACTCACACACACACACTGGGTCAGAGAAATTAGGTCAAACATTTTAGCATACAAACATGTGGCCCTTGCACAAGGCCCAATTATGAGCCTTTGAATGCATAGTCTCTCCCCCTCTGCACTGAACAATGGGTGAGGATTTGTTGTTGCCTTCACAAAAGGCCCGGTCTTGCTCACACTGCTGGCCGCCATTCTCACCTTTCTGTGCTGGTCTCCTTCACTGTCCACAAGACCTTTACTCTCACTTGTTGTTGTGGGGGAATCAATGGACTTCTCTGAACCAAAGCTGTGAATTGAAGGTGGACATTGTGGTTATCAATCCCAATCTCCACAAATGTTAAAAACATTACATACATCAAGGTCATTGTTTGATCATAGTGCTGTTGTATAAAGGGATAATGTAGCCTAGGAGTAATGTGTATGATGTGGATATATTTCATTCAATTATTGCGACAATACACTCAAAACGCAGTGACAATGCAGATTGAATATGCATCAAATACCATCTGCCCCATGTGAATTAAAGGACTCAAATGCAACTACAATAGCATCTATTTTTAGAATGAAAACACTCAAGTCCCTTTATGGTACAACTACAGTACATATTATGTCAGTGACACAAGTGGTTGCAGAAACACCCCCACACACTAGGGTGTGACCACTAGACAAAGGTTTTACATGAGCAAAGCAGCACAGTATAATACAAAATACTGTGCACTGGTGGTCAAAACAGAAATTGTAGAAAGTGTCTATCAAAATAATTTGGGCATTTTCATTCGTGTATAATAGTGTATGATTTCAGCATAAGACATTTAAATGTTTTTCCTGTTTACATGAGAAAGATTTTTTTTTCACTTGAAAAAGAATATCATAAATATGTTTACCGCTTGGTGAGGTCTCTTGGGAGGGGGCGTGGCTTAACCACAGGCTTCTGAGATGGGCTTTGAGAGAGGGGCGTGTCTTCCGTCAGCTTTCGGATCCGCTGCTTCACTCCGATGGCTTTGTCTGGGACATCCGGGATTGGCTGTGCCGCCGAGCGAGTCTCCACCCCGTCGGCAGACGTCCGGCCCCCTCTGGGAACGGACAGCGTGGATGAGTCCAACAGGAGACTGATCCTCCTCTTTATGCTCCCTCCGCCTTTCACCTCCTCCTGGCCCTCCCCCGCTTCCTGCTTCCTGCTTTCGCCTATTTCCTGCGTGGTGGACACCTTGCTCTTGTCCTCCGTGCCATCGCCGCTTCCTCTCTCTTTGTCTTTCTCTCCACTCCTGGTCACACCTCTCGTTCTAGTCCTCTCATCCTCGTCCTCCTCTTCGTCCTGCTGCTGCCCTCGTGTCGGTTCTGGCAAGTTCTCCTTGCTGGCAGCTCTATGGTGCACAGTGAACCCTGCGATCTCGAACCTGGAAGTGAGGTCGGCGGAGAGTGGCCGCCGCCCTCTCCAGCGGGGTCCGCCGCCGCCCGAGCTCTGGGCGTCTGGAGAGGAAGAGTTGGGTAAAAAAATGGCCGACATGGGCCGGGGCCGGCCGCCTCTGCCCTGAGGCCTGAGAGGCACGGGGGCGGCGGCCACCTCCATGGCTGCGCGGCCTCCATTTGGCTCTCTGGCGCTGGTGTCTGGCACCGCCTCCGTTAGGCCCACCTCTGTGAGGAAGCCCAGGGACTTGGCCCGGGTCATGGTGGAGCCCGGCGGTTTCTGCCGGGTCGGTCCGGACCACTCCGCTGCAGACCGGCCTGTCTGAACGCCCCCTCTCTTTTGAGGCACTGCAGGTCCGGCTACTGCAGGCTTCTTGGCCATCTGGGAGAGGGAGGGTTTTCTGGGTTCGTCCGAGGCAAGTGGTGGCGCTGGTTTGAAAGGCTGGGCCAAGGGCTTGCTGGTCTGGCCTGAGTTGGGCTTCGACCCCAGCTTGGTGGAGAAGGTGGAGGGCGTCGGCCTGGCGGCAGTGTTGGGGGTGCCGGTGGAGACTGATCGGGGCTTGCTAGCCACAGCACTAGCCAGCGGCGGCTTCGGCATGCAGGGAGGATCTGGCTTGGAGACCGACAGCCGGGTGGAGTCCGGGCGAGGTTTGGGCTGAGGCTTGGGGGCGAGGATGGGCCGGATGGTGGGGTTCTTCTCCACGGCGTAGGGCTTGGGGGTGAGGCGGGGCTTAGGCCCTGGGGCGGGCTTGCTGGGCTCAGGGGTCAGGATGAGGACGCCCTGGGGGCAGGCAGGGCTCTCCATCAGGCTTGTGTTGCTGGAGTCGGCCAGGGGGCTCAGGTGCAGCCGCGCTCCCACCACACCTGTCCTGCCCGCGTCCAGCTCCACCTGAGCAGCCATCCTTACGACAGCTGCCAGAAAACAGAAAAGCCTCCTGTTAAGATCTCAACTATGCTGACATACACAGACCCTAAACAGACTTTCCAAACAAGTAATCAGTCTGTTGGCATAATCTACATTTTATTTTATTCCAATATTACAGTGAAAAACATTCTTAAACCATTTAACCAATCTCAGTTGCTGTTAGTGTCTTTGTTACAAATGCTCAATAACCATTTGCAAATCGATTCACAGCTTCCTCACTGACCGATCACAGGTGGTCAGGGTGGGTGGTCTGACATCTGACACCTTAACCATCAGCACAGGTGCCCCCCAGGGCTGTGTTTTGAGTCCTCTGCTGTATAACATCTACACCCATGACTGCAGAGCCAGCAGCAGTCACACCACCTTACCTGATCAGCAACAACAATGAACAGGCCTATCTGAACCAGGTGGATGAGGTAGCACAGTGGTGCCAGTCCAACAATCTCACTTTGAATGTCAGCAAAACAAAGGAAATGGTGGTGAACTACAGGAAACAACAGAACAGAGCTTACAATCCACTTAAGATCAGTGGGCTGCCAATGGAGAGAGTCACAAGCTTCAAATACCTGGGAGAACACCTCACTGACGATCTAACATGGACTGTTGACACCCAGCACACACTGAGGAAATCTAGGCAAAGACTGTACTTCCTAGGTCAGCTGAGGAAGTTCAAAGTATTGGCACTCATCTTGAAGGCCTTTTACTCTTCAGCTGTGGAGAGTGTCCTGACTAGTAGCATCATCACTTGGTATGGGAACTGTACAGCCTGTGACTGCAGTGCCTTACAGAGAGTGGTGCGATCTACCGAACGTACCATCAGAGCACCTTTCCCTACCCTGCAGGAGACCTTTGTACCAGAGTATGTACTAGACTATGTACGAGGACTCATCACATCCTGATCATGGACTTTTCAAAAGACTGAGGTCAGGCAAACGTCTCTGCTGCTACAATACCAGAACAGAGAGACTGAGGAGGAGCTTCTATCCTCAAGCAATCTGTATCCTATACACAAGACTATAAACTTTTTTTTGTTTTGTTTTCTTACACATGGACTGTACACACACTGCACTTTTTATTCTCTCTTGCTATTTATTAAAATATTTCTTGATCTTTCTTTCTTCACACTTGCACAGAAAAAGCACCACCAAACGAAATGTCACTACATGCTTTACGTTAGTATTACTATGTATGTGACAAATAAACCTCCTTGTATCCTTGTAAATATCAATAAACTGAATTGAATAGAGAAAAGTCACTGACTCAAGCACTCTATACATCTATCTCTAGGCCAGGCTAAAAGTTAGCCTGGCAAGCGCCACCACTTCTCAATGAGACGTGGTCTGGAAACCAAACTTTCATTTTCTCGTATTTGAAAAAAATGCCCAGATCCGTTTATTGGGTGCCACGGATGTCTATCAAATGCGTCTGTGCATAGCTCATCATCGTCTTGCTTTCCCCCGTTCTGTGATTGGTTCCCTATTGCTGCTCCATGGTCTCCAGGCTGCCTTAGCAGCGTGAATCAAATCGTGCACAAGGCAGCATGGGAACACCCAGGCTAGCTAAAAGTTGACAGAGGAACCAATTGTGAAGGGTAACAATGACAAAAGAAAAGCAATAATTCTGTAATTCTGCTGTAATTCAATTTCACCTCACAAGAGTGTATTACACACCATCGCAATCATTTCCATATTAAAGGTAGCTTGGCCACATAGAGGACTATATGAGTGTCACATCCAAAACATATGAAACTGCCCATCAGGAAGAAAGGCAGTACTTCCACAATTCTCTCCCATTCATTGCAGGAGAACTCTGGCATTCACTCCACTGCAACCAAACCTTCCCCTTAATATCATTATGAAATGAAGGTGACATAACTTGGAAAACACACTGATAATACTGATTTACAAGTTAGTTTTAGTCCCCATAACTGTTAATAATTTCCAATCATCCAAGGCAGGGTTTTTGGACGTCTTTGGAACATGAAGCAACAGTGAGTTGCTTATCTGGTCATGGTTGATGTTCATGCAATAAAAATCATTTTATGGCGAATGAAACAGTATTGGACTTCGACTAAATAAACAAAGGTCCAACACAGGGAGAGCAGTGTGAAATGCAGACTATTGTACTGTTGCTGTAGGCAGTCTGTCTGGGAATCTTGAGATCAACTTCAATGAGCAAGACGGCCAGGAGGCACAGTATCTGTAGTCTGGACGGTAACCACAAATCACAGTGCGTGTTTGTGTGTGTTTTTTTTCCTTTCTGGTAGCCTAGGTCATGTACTGTATATAGGTTGGTTGCATTGGGGGACTATAGTAAATTAAGGCCAAGAAGCTAGTAAAGTACTGTTCCATATCAGCAGTTATAGGAAGCATGTTTATTTCCTATCCCCTTGAACCTGAACTTATGATAGATTGCTGAACTGCTTTAATCTACTGGATTTTTCAGAAGATTTGATTCCTAATGTAACTTGACTTGTAAAGTGGAATCAAATAAAGTATATAAAATATGTTTGTGAGAGAGAGTTTTCTATTAGCAATTTAACTTGTGTAACAAATAAATCAACACTCTTTTTTGGTCTGTTTCTCTGTGAAATTTAACTCTTACTTCTTCACTACTCTTCTTCAACCAAGTCAGAGACCACCCACCCCTTGTAACACCACTAAATACAATGTTGCACATTCTAACAAAAGATTCCCTTCTGCAACAATTTAAGGTTCTAAAATTCCATGTTGAATTAGATAAACCCAAAAATTCATAAATCTATAAGCCTTATAGATAGGGCTCTGGATAAACCCAAATATTCTTTAGAACATTCATTTTACAACATTCTCATTACACCGGTGTGACGGTAGCTGCTGAAGGACTGTCACTATTTAATTACACTTTACTTCTGCTTTGCTCTATTCTTATTGGATGTATAGTATTACGATCCACACTCCTTTTCACTGCTAGCACTGTTTGTCTGCCACAGACCTGACTGCAGCTTGTTTGTTCACTAGTGATGTACAATCAGCCCCATGGGTCTTACTCCAATTCTGTCCACTCTACCCAAGACTACTCATTCCCGCAGGGGACAATAATGTTTAACGCAGCCTAGTTCAACCTTTATTTTTTAATTACAAAGGGTTACATTTAGTGTGAGTGAATGAATTTCAGCTATGCTCTCCTCTCTGCCCGTCACGTCCCACTCGACTATACGCGCTTCTTTCTCCCATACTCTCTCCACTCGTCTGTAGCCTTCAATTTTAGCT